>NC_090656.1:177979374-178111874 GCF_040937935.1 Hyperolius riggenbachi | reverse complement strand
GCAATATGATATATGACCACTAGATGGGGTAAACATGTAATGTAGGGCATATACAGGCCCCATAGACTATTATCACCCATAGACTACCTTTATTAACTATTTATTAATTGTCTATTTAAATTGCTCATAAACTTTTAATTTACTATGTTTTTATGTATATATTTATATATTAATTTATACAGTTATGTGGTAGGTTCTATTACGATATGGGATCTATCAAATGTCCCCCCTTTTTTTCCCCTTGCGCACTGAATCTGACATTACTTAGGGGAACAGCTGACTATCGGGATTATCAGCCCGAACGTAACTTCCGCTCCGCCCAATAGCGGAGCAGTGACCTTAACAAATATGACAATGCGGGCCTCTTGCCCTTAGATGACGTACTTCCGCCTAGAGGCAGAAACCAATAGCCTGCCGGCGGACAGCGTCTTTTTCCGCCTACGGCGGACCCCGCCCACTCATAGCCGCTGCTACCCAATTACATCAGGGAAAAGTATTTAGTAGCTGGCGTGGCGTCCGTTCGTAACAGAGGCGCCACGCAAGTACGGACTACTGCTTGGGTAAGAGTGATTGATTTATTTATTATTATTGCTATCATGTTTCTTTGATGTATTATACCCGCACATGTAATTTCATACCCCATGAACAGCCCCCCTATATCCAATCCATTAGAGATGACATGGGACATATAGATTACAGCATATTTTAGCACATAGATATCCACTATACAGGTATCCACTATACCTCAATTCCTATTAACCTCTGATATTAACGAGTATGTATATCCCTCCCAACCTGCACTTTTTTCAAGGTCCTAGAACTGAAAGACTTTATGATTATGATTATGAATATGATGTTTATCATGATTTACTAGAATGTGTCGAATGAGGTATATAACTGTTTTTGATGTTTACTAATTAGATAATATCAAGGCTGATCAAGTATATTGTCTATCGGTTACGGATAGACTAAGTCAATTGTTTTATATTTTTAATTCTTACTACTTGTCCTGTGATGATTAAGGTTTTTGCGTGATGCAATTGTCTTTTGTTTTTCAATTTTATATGGGTTCTTTTGTTGTACGTTTTTTCGTTTCAGTTGCTCCTGCCTGTATGTGTTTTGCCTGAGGAAGCGGGCTTGTGTCCCGTGAAACGCGTTGCAAACTGATTGTTATTTGGAGTACTAAAAAATTATTAAATTTATATTGTCAACCACACAAAGTGGTCCTTTGTTTTTATAGGGTAGGCAAGACCACCATTGCCACCCTCATTTTAATTGGTTTTAATTGGAATCATATTTTACTCTATTGGCGCCTCTGTTTTTCTGATTACGCGATATCCACCTGGTGGATGGGTGTGGACACCCTTTCTTCTTCTACACAGAGAGCGACTTTTTAGCCTGAGCGGGGACAGGCCTAATCTCCCCGTCTGTGATACAAGTGGTTGCCTGACCCGGCAACCCATACTTGTGAGTATAATTTTATCATTCATTTCTCACGTCAACCTAACCAACAATAATACACTATTGGGGGCTCTCGATTTCTCCTTTTCCTTTTTCTCTTCACATAGTTTTAAAAGCTATTTAAGGCCAGCTCTAATATTTTACTCGAATACAGACTCGGATAGTGATGTCGGATATCCGAGTTTGAATCGGATATTCGATTAACTCGAATATTGAACTTCGAGTGAATTCGGATAGTTTACTACAGTGCTGGGCCGAAATTACGCATTAGCGTAATTACGCATCGTAATTCACTACAAATGCACCGTAAGCGTTACGTGTAAGGTTACGGTATTACGCGTAATTAATTACGCGTAGACCGTGGGTTACGTTTTACGCGTAACAAATTACGCGTAAGACAGTAAACTCCCATTGAAATTACACAGTCTGCCGTAATCGCGTAATATTACGCTCCCGTATAATATAAAAAAGCCGCCGACTTTAAGGGTTAATAGCAAAGCCCCCTTAAGTGCTAAGAGCCTTAAATTTGGAGAATATATTAAGGAGATCAGAAGGAATAAGAGGAAAAATTTTTTTTTCAAAAAGACCTTATAGTTTTTGAGAAAATCGATGTTAAAGTTTCAAAGGAAAAATAGATACATTTAAAAACCCGCCGACTTTAACGGTTAATAGCAAAACCTGCTTAAAATTTAGAAACACCAAATTTACAGGGTATATTAAGGGGATCAGTGGGAATAAGAGGAAAAAAATTTTTTTTAAAAGACCTTATAGTTTTTGAGAAAATCGATTTTTAAGTTTCAAGGGCAAAAATGTCTTTTAAATGCGGAAAATGAATAAATTCCCCCAAGTGGGAAGAGTTTTACTTACTTCGTTCTGAGTGTGGGAAATATTAAAAAAAAAACGACGTGGGGTCCCCCCTCCCAGACCTCTTTAACCCCTTGTCCCCCATGCAGACTGGGATAGCCAGAATGCGGAGCACCGGCCGCGTGGGGCTCCGCACCCTGACTATACCAGCCCGCATGGTCCATGGATTGGGGGGTCTCGGAAGGGGAGGGGCAGCCAAGCTTTCCCCTCCCCCTCCGAGCCCTTGTCCAATCCAAGGACAAGGGGCTCTTCTCCACCTCCGATGGGCGGTGGAGGTGGAGGCCGCGATTTCCTGGGGGGGAGGTTCATGGTGGCATCTGGGAGTCCCCTTTAAAAAGGGGTCCCCCAGATGCCCACCCCCCCTCCCAGGAGAAATGAGTATAGAGGTACTTGTACCCCTTACCCATTTCCTTTAAGAGTTAAAAGTAAATAAACACACAGACACTTTGAAAAAGTATTTTAATTGAACAAAAAACATAACCACGAAAAAAGTCCTTTAATATTCTTAATTAACCATTAATACTTACCTGTCCCTTTAAAAGCCAGTTCCCACGCAATATCCTCGGAAATATACTAATCAGTTACAATGTAACAAAGTTATTACAATGTAACAACTTTGTTACTTTGTAACACCACCGCACCCGACGTCACTCGCTGCCACCGCTGCGTCTGCGCTGACCCGACAGAGCTCTGAGCTATATAGCTCAGAGCTCCCTAAGCATCTTTGTATTTGGGCTCCAAGGAGACCCATTGGTCCTTAGCAGACCAATGGGGTTCCTTTAAATCAGAAGGAACCCCATTGGTCTGCTAAGGACCAATGGGGCTCCTTGGAGCCCAAATACAAAGATGCTAAGAGAGCTCTGAGCTATATAGCTCAGAGCTCTGTCGGGTCCGTGCGGGACGCTAAGTCCCCGCCGCCTCCCGCTGTCAGCCCCGCCCACATCTGTCACCCACATGTCACCCACATGTGGGTGACATGTGGGTGACATGTGGAAGAGGCGGGGAGGACAGCGGGAGGCGGCGGGGACTTAGCGTCCCGCATGGACCCGACAGAGCTCTGAGCTATATAGCTCAGAGCTCTCTTAGCATCTTTGTATTTGGGCTCCAAGGAGCCCCATTGGTCCTTAGCAGACCAATGGGGTTCCTTCTGATTTAAAGGAACCCCATTGGTCTGCTAAGGACCAATGGGGCTCCTTGGAGCCCAAATACAAAGATGCTTAGGGAGCTCTGAGCTATATAGCTCAGAGCTCTGTCGGGTCAGCGCAGACGCGGCGGTGGCGGCGAGTGACGTCGGGTGCGGTGGTGTTACAAAGTAACAAAGTTGTTACATTGTAATAACTTTGTTACATTGTAACTGATTAGTATATTTCCGAGGATATTGCGTGGGAACTGGCTTTTAAAGGGACAGGTAAGTATTAATGGTTAATTAAGAATATTAAAGGACTTTTTTCGTGGTTATGTTTTTTGTTCAATTAAAATACTTTTTCAAAGTGTCTGTGTGTTTATTTACTTTTAACTCTTAAAGGAAATGGGTAAGGGGTACAAGTACCTCTATACTCATTTCTCCTGGGAGGGGGGGTGGGCATCTGGGGGACCCCTTTTTAAAGGGGACTCCCAGATGCCACCATGAACCTCCCCCCCAGGAAATCGCGGCCTCCACCTCCACCGCCCATCGGAGGTGGAGAAGAGCCCCTTGTCCTTGGATTGGACAAGGGCTCGGAGGGGGAGGGGAAAGCTTGGCTGCCCCTCCCCTTCCGAGACCCCCCAATCCATGGACCATGCGGGCTGGTATAGTCAGGGTGCGGAGCCCCACGCGGCCGGTGCTCCGCATTCTGGCTATCCCAGTCTGCATGGGGGACAAGGGGTTACAGAGGTCTGGGAGGGGGGACCCCACGTCGTTTTTTTTTTAAATATTTCCCACACTCAGAACGAAGTAAGTAAAACTCTTCCCACTTGGGGGAATCTATGAAAATAAAACACTATTGTTACCTGTGCAAAAAAAACTGACATTTTCCGCATTTAAAAGACATTTTTGCCCTTGAAACTTAAAAATCGATTTTCTCAAAAACTATAAGGTCTTTTTGAAAAAAAAAATTTTCCTCTTATTCCCACTGATCCCCTTAATATACCCTGTAAATTTGGTGTTTCTAAATTTTAAGCAGGCTTTGCTATTAACCGTTAAAGTCGGCGGGTTTTGAAATGTATCTATTTTTCCTTTGAAACTTTAACATCGATTTTCTCAAAAACTATAAGGTCTTTTTGAAAAAAAAAAATTTTCCTCTTATTCCTTCTGATCTCCTTAATATATTCTCCAAATTTGAGGCTCTTAGCACTTAAGGGGGCTTTGCTATTAACCCTTAAAGTCGGCGGCTACCTAACATTGATCCATGCGTCAACTTTTCCGCTTGGCAGCATGACCTTACGCATTAATTGCTAGTAGGAATTTACGCGTAAGCCTATAACGTAACAACCTGAATTACGGTATTCTTACGCGTAATTGCGTAAGGGCAATGCGTAATTACAGACATGTACCGAAATTGAATGTCTATGCCGTAAGCGTAATTTCGTAATGCGTAATAGCGTAAAATTACGCGTAATGATCCGTAAGCGTAGCTTTTTCCATTACGACCAGCACTGGTTTACTATCCAAATTCGACCAAACTCGAATAGGATAATGAGGTATCCGATCAACACTGGTTACCCTATTCTTATTTTATGGTCACTATTTTATGACACATAGATGTGGTTATTATTATTATTATTATTATTATTATTATTATTATTATTATTTTCCAACAGCTGACCAAGGTGAGATATTCAGATTCGGCTTGGCTGATCATGAAAATGCAAGAGAATGTAATTTTTACACTCTGGGCATGCTATACTACAGATAAAGGTGTCCTCATCGATGGGTCATTTTGTGTTCATGTAATGTTGGAGATTAGTGCTTATTGTGATGGGGTACTGCATATCTCCATGACTATGTAATTCTAAGGGGTTGCTCGTGTGTGTGTGTGTGTGTGTGTGTGTGTGTGTGTGTGTGTGCGTGCGTGCGTGCGTGCGTGCGTGCGTGCGTGTGTGTATAATGTTACAACTGGATAGCAATGAGTGTGTGATGGGGTTGTCCAGTGATGTGCATTATTGTGGGCTACAAAAAGCTATGTGTGATAGATTGAGTATAGTATTAAAAAAGAATCAAACTAAGAAAATATTTGAAAACATTTATAAAAGGGAGTGTAACTGTTGGCTTATCCCATAAAGCATTCATAATCAGTCCATGAAGCCTCAAATTAAAAAAACACTTGAGACAACACATTTTTGTGAGCTCATCCAATAAAACTTCCTTGGGGATAAAAAAATATGTACAGGAAACACATTTCATATAGATACACGTAGATCAAGAAACATTAGTGATAACAGTGGACTTAATAGAAAAAATTACAATACTAATAGAAAGTAAAAATAAACTGTATACTAATCAGTAACAACTCATAGTATATAATGCTACAGGATACAAATTAATAAAGTATGAGGAAGAAGGTGTGACGAATTGCGGAGAAGCCGCCGCGCCTTCTGACAGTGAGGCGGCGGTCTCCGCGCACAGAGCGGCGGTTTCTCCGCAGCAACATGAGTCTGGTTTGTCTGGACCCAGTAGTGCACACAGATGGAGAGCTACGCGCGCGCGCCGCAAGACAGGCTCTTTATACCAATAGGAGAAGGGTCAGCTGATCGAGGCGGTCAGCTGATCCCAGCTCAGCACTTGATTGGTTGATGGGAGCTGGGCGGCGCTGGGGAGCGCTTCACTATATATATCTCTTGCTGTTCAGTTGCTGGTTGTCTGGCGTTGCGAATGCCTATGTGTTAGCACTCAGACCTCAGTCCACACTTAGCCAGTTTACTGTGGATTATCTGTGTTATTCCTTAGACCAGTTCCAGGGTGTAGAGACCACGGACCTCACACACCAGACTAGGAATACGGTGTATCATCTGTGTTATTCCTTAGACCAGTTCCAGGGTGTAGAGACCACGGACCTCACACCCCAGACTAGGAATACTGTGTATCATCTGTGTTATTCCTTAGACCAGTTCCAGGGTGTAGAGACCACGGACCTCACACCCAGACTAGGGAACTTGTGTTATCATTCTGTTATACATCAGATTAGTTCCAGGGTGTAGAGATCACGGACCTCACACCCAGACTAGGCATTGTCTGATATCTGTTATTACTTATTGCTTTCCTGACCACTCTTCTGATCTCTGATTCGGTACCTTGCACTTCTGATATTCCATTGCCAAACTCTGCTTGCCTTGGATAACGAATCAGCTTCCTGTCTTGTACTTAATCTATCAGTGTGTTGCCGACCCGGCCTGCCCGACCTTTCTGGTTGTCACCCACCCCTTGGGTGCTCAACCCTCCTGCAGGGGTCCCCTGCTCCTCAGAGGGGGCACTGCTGAAATACCAGTCAGGGTCTCCTTCTCCTGGAGTCCTTGACTGCAGTAGAGTCTGTCTCTACTGATTGGACCACCTGCTACCCCGGTGGTCCAATTTCTACTGTTACACCAAACACTTACATGCTTCAGGTGTCCAGAGGTTAGCAATATATCTGTAATATCGGTGATTCTGCAGATCATCAATAATCAGGTATATATCTGTATTCTTGGTGATACTGCAGATCACCAATAATCAGATTCTCTCTGCGTGCTGACACCAATCGTTACAGAAGGTTTATAAAAAAAAAGCAAGGCTAACATATAAAAGACTAGTTGTGTACATCGTCTATAATAGCTCAGTTGATCAAAAGGAGCAAAAACATTTGAAAAAAAGGACATAAACCTGACAAATGGATGTCTAAACAAGAAAGTGGCCTTAAGGAGCTATGCAAAATGACACCCTTGGCCAGTGGGGAATTAAAGCAAAGAGAATGGCCAGAGGCCATGGATAGCAACAGCGTGAATAAATATAAATATGTGTAAAACAAATGGGATACATCCATATATCAAATCCTTCCAAACAGAATTGACTTCACAAGTCCCAGAGGAAGGTACATAAAAATGAACTGAGAAAAATATAGACTCTACTGTTCCCTTATGTAATATTTTAAGTTTATCCCATATCCTTAGCCATGAGGAAAATAGACTTCTTGATAAAGGTTTACCTTTCTGCCCTACAATACTTCTAGTTTATATGAACTGTGTTTTGACCTATTTTTTTTTATCATCAAGCTTACACTGAGAAGGTTTTTCATTATGGAAGAACTTAAATAAAAAGAGTGCAACCTTGGAAATAGTATATTCCCTATCATCTTGACCGATGATAGGTAGGAGGGCTTGTTGCCCAATGCTGACATGAGAGACATTGAGAATAAGGAGAATAAATTCAAATAATGTCAAAAGAAAAATCAGGTATTTTTACCCATTGTTCTACAGGTGTAATTGCTCAATATTTATTTATGTATTTCCTGTAATAGATCTGCCTTCTGAGTGGTTGCTTGTGGGCAGCCCCAGTTCTAGTAACAATGGAGCCTGCTAAACAAGATTAACCCCCCGACCAAAAAGCAAAATTAGGGGCCCTTTGATGCAGCCAAATTTCCCCCAAGGCCCTGAGCTGACTACCCCCCCAGATCACACCCCAACTTAAAGTGACCCTGAGATGGGGCCATAGCAATAAAATATACATACCTGGGGCTTCCTCCAGCACCTTCTGGCCTGATCACTCCCACGCTCTTCCAACTCCCCGTTCTTCTGCAATTGGCACCGGAAAGTACTCTGGTCCCGGCCCACCTGCGCATGCAAGGCCCATTTTATTTAGAAATAAAGGTGTATTTTTTCCATTTAGTGTTTTTTTTATACTATATCAATAATTGGAAGCCTTTATTTGCAAAAATAACTAATATACCATCATGACATACATATTAAGTCCCTAACGTAACTATTTATGTATTTTTTAAAACAACATTTTTTTTTTAATCTTTTTACAAGTGTTTTATTTATATCATTCATTACAGGCACTATTATGGCTTTGGAAATAGCTGTTTCCATTCACCAACGGGATTGCAACAGAAATGAACGGGATGATGCCGGCGATCGCACGTGGCGAGGTAAATAAGCAATTGCACAAATCTACGATCCCGGTGTGCAAATTAAGTTTTAAGGGCCGTAGATTATTATTATTATTATTTATTTATTTATTTATAAAGCGCCAACATATTCCGTGGCGCTGTACAATGTAAGAAAACAAACAAGGGATACATAATGATACAGACAATGATATACATGAAATATGAACACTGATACAAGATACAGCACTGCTGATTACAACTTGATTTAACATGATGACTAAAATGTATAAATTTCTAACAGTGTGCAAGCAATTGAATTAATAACATTCCATGACACAAAAGGGTGAGAGCCCTGCCCTTGCGAGCTTACAATCTAAAGGAATGGGGTGGAAACAAGAGGTGGGGGAAGTATACAGTATATGTACAGGCAGTGCGTAATTAGGTTATTTAGTGGGTGCATGGCCTAAGCTAGAGAATATGCTTGTCGGAAAAGGTGGGTTTTGAGGGAGCGTTTAAAGATTTCGAAGGTGGGAGAGTGGCGGATGTGTTGTGGAAGGGCATTCCAGAGGAGGGGTGAGGCACGTGAGAAGTCTTGTACACGTGAATGTGAGGAGGTAATTGTAGAAGAGGATAGAAGAAGCTCGTGTGCAGATCTGAGATTGCGGTTGGGTTGGTATCTGGAGACTAGTGAGGAGATGTACAGGGGAGAGAGATTGTGGAGAGCTTTGTAGGTTATGGTTAAGAGTTTGAACTGAATCCTCTCATTAATTGGTAGCCAGTGAAGAGCTTGACAGAGAGGGTCAGCAGAGGAAGAGCGAGAGGAGAGATGAATGAGTCGAGCAGCAGAGTTCAGTACAGAATTGAGCGGTGTTAGTCGGTTAGTTGGAAGTCCACCAAGCAATATATTGCAATAGTCCAATCGAGATATAATAAGAGCATGTACTAACATTTTGGTTGTGTCATGGGAGAGAAAAGGTCGGATACGTGCTATGTTTTTCAGTTGGAAATGGCAGGAGCTGGTTAGGGAGCTAATGTGAGGAGTAAATGAGAGAGGAATCAAATATTACCCCCAAGCACCGTGCTTTGGGAACTGATGTTATAGACGTGTTGTTAACATTTATTGTAATATCAGGCAAAGGGGTGGACAGGGATGGTGGAAAGACTATTAGTTCAGTTTTATTCATATTAAGTTTTAAGAAACGAGAGGACATGAAAGAGGAGATAGCTGACAGGCAGTCGGGAACCCGGGTGAGGAGGGAGTTAAGGTCTGGGGCCGAGAGGTACAGTTGTGTATCGTCTGCATATAGGTGGTATTGGAAACCAAATGAGCTGATTAAGTTACCAAGACCGTGCATGTAGATGGAGAAGAGGAGGGGACCGAGGACAGAGCCTTGAGGTACCCCTACAGACAGAGGATGTGAAGAGGAGGCCTGATCTGAATAAGAAACAGTGAAAGACCTTCCAGAGAGGTAGGAAGATATCCAGGAGAGAGAGAGGTCCTTTATTCCTATAGATGAAAGGATCTGTAGGAGTAGAGTGTGGTCGACAGTGTAGAATGCTGATGACAGATCTAGAAGGATGAGTATGGAATAATAGCCTTTGGATTTAGCTGTGAGGAGATCATTAGCTACTTTGGTGAGGGCTGTTTCTGTGGAGTGGTTTGGCCGGAAGCCAGATTGGAACTGATCGAGCAAGGAATTTGCAGATAAAGACTGACTTAGTTCTGCATGGATGTGGCGTTCAAGTAATTTAGATGCAAATGGAAGAAGTGACACTGGGCGGTAGTTAGCAAGTTCGGTGGGGTCTAGAGATGGTTTTTTAAGTAGTGGTGTTACAACAGCCCTCTTGAGTGAGGATGGAAAAATTCCGGTGGAGAGGGATAGGTTAAACAGCGATGTTAGGGCAGGGATGAGGGATGTGGATAGCTGTGGAATGAGATGTGATGGGATAGGATCCAAAGAACAGGTGGTTAGATGGGATTTGGAGATAAGGGAAGAGAGCGAATGTTCAGAGAGTGGAGAGAAACTGGAAAGAGAGCAGTCAACAAGAGGAGTGGAGATGGAGTTTGATGTCTGCGTGGAAAACACACTACAGATTTTTGCAATTTTATCTGTAAAGTATGTTGCAAAGTCTTCAGCTGATAAGCATGAAGAAGGAGGAGGAGGGGTTGGACGGAGAAGGGAGTTGAAATTACTGAACAGGCGCTTTGGATTGTGCAAGTGGGAGGATATGAGGGAGGAGAAGTATGATTGTTTTGCAGAAGAGAGAGCGGTTTTAAACTTGTTCAACTCTTTTTTGTAAGTAATGAAATCCTCATTCGTATTAGTTTTTCTCCAACGGCGTTCAGCTACCCTAGAGCACCCCTTTAGCTGTTTAGTAGCTTTGGTCAGCCAGGGTTGGCGACTGACACGGTGCGGGCGGACATTGGTGAGGGGTGCGATTTCATCCATGACTTGTGTGATTGAGCAGTGATAGTGTGCAGCTGCTGAGTCAGGGTCAGTGAATGGTTGTGTGAGGAGAGGTGCCAAGGCATCAGAGACAGATTGCATGTCTATGTTGCGGTAGTTCCTGCGTGTATATGAGCGTGCTTGAGGCAGGGTGGTAGGAAGAGAGGAGGAAAGAGAGAAGTTTAGTAGGTTATGATCAGAGAGCGGGAGAGGAGAATTAGTGAAATCAGTGATTGAACAGAGACGAGTGAATATGAGGTCAAGTGTATGACCATTAGAGTGAGTTGGAGCAGTGGACCACTAAGACAGGCCGTAGGAGGAAGTAAGTGACAGAAGTTTAGTGGCGGCAGAATTGTTGGTGTCAACATGAATGTTAAAGTCGCCCATAATGATGGTAGGGATATCGGAGGACAGGAACTGGAGGAGCCATGCAGAGAAGTGATCTAGGAAGAAGGAAGTAGGGCCAGGAGGGCGGTAGATTATTGCGATCTGGAGGTTAGAGGGAGAGTATAGACGGACTGCATGGACTTCAAAGGAAGGTAGAGAAAGAGAAGGAATGGGGGTGAGTGGCTTAAAGGAGCATCTATCAGAGAAAAGAATGCCCACACCACCGCCATGTTTATTGCCACTTCTAGGCGTGTGACTAAAGTGGAATCCCCCATAAGAGAGGGCGGCAGGTGAGACCGTGTCAGAAGGCGTCAGCCATGTTTCTGTGACCCCAAAGAAGGTGAAGGCATTGGAATTGAAAAGGTCATGGATGAAAGGAAGTTTGTTGCAGACTGAGCGGGCATTCCAGAGAGCAGCAGAGATAGGTGGGGGAGGAGGGGGGAGAAGAGGAATATTAATAAGGTTGTGGCAGTTTCGGTGTGCATGTGGTTGGCTGTTTGCAGTGCGATTAGTGTGTAAGAGTGAGGAGCGAGCCGGCAGAGAGGGTCCGGGGTTTGGTGAAATGTCACCTGCAGCAAGGAGTAATAGGAGGCAGAGAGAGCGGAGGATAGGGTGGGATTTAGATTTATGGGTAGTTGGAGTATGAAATGTATAGCGCGGTTGTATGAATAAGAAAGTTTCGTGAGAAGCAACCTGTGGAGATGATAAAAGAGAGGGAGAAATGTAGAGCATGTTGCTGACAGCAGGAGGATGCAGTGAGTGTACAGATTTGAGAATAGCAGGGGAAAGCAGGCTAATCATGAAAAGCAGAGACAACATTATTGCACTAACTGTGAATCAGATTGCTAAAGTCTTGTGTCTGTTCGTTCTGGTCTCTTCTGGCCTAATTCTGGTGTAATTCGGTCGTTCTCTTTGTACTTAGAAACCGGTGTACTTTGAAATACTGGTGCATAAATCGACCAAGGTCTAATCGACTGAGAGTTGCATTTATATAGTAAGCCTGATAAGCCTATGCTTAGCAGGCCTGATTGTAGCCTGACTGATGCAGGTGAGGGAATGAGAGCTCAGCCTGTAGCAGATCACAGTAACTCAGGTAATTAAGCAGGAAGCTGCTTGATTGTCTATAGGTGTTGGGGCCAAATTAGCATGGAGCCAGAGGAGAGCAGACTAATTCATGGAATATACAAAGCCAGTCACTTAACTATAGTAAAATGCAAAGTATTACAGAACTTCAGAATATTCACAGATTGCAGTAAAATCGATAGTTCAAATAAGCGAGATCATACCATAAGAGTTAGATTGCGTTCACAGAAGGTTTGCAGTAAAATCGATAGTTCAAATAAGCGCAGATCATACCATAAGAGTTAGATTGCGTTCACAGAAGGATTGCAGTAAAATCGATAGTTCAAATAAGCGCAGATCATACCATAAGAGTTAGATTGCGTTCACAGAAGGATTGCAGTAAAATCGATAGTTCAAATAAGCGCAGATCATACCATAAGAGTTAGATTGCGTTCACAGAAGGATTGCAGTAAAATCGATAGTTCAAATAAGCGCAGATCATACCATAAGAGTTAGATTGCGTTCACAGAAGGATTGCAGTAAAATCGATAGTTCAAATAAGCGCAGATCATACCATAAGAGTTAGATTGCGTTCACAGAAGGATTGCAGTAAAATCGATAGTTCAAATAAGCGCAGATCATACCATAAGAGTTAGATTGCGTTCACAGAAGGATTGCAGTAAAATCGATAGTTCAAATAAGCGCAGATCATACCATAAGAGTTAGATTGCGTTCACAGAAGGATTGCAGTAAAATCGATAGTTCAAATAAGCGCAGATCATACCATAAGAGTTAGATTGCGTTCACAGAAGGATTGCAGTAAAATCGATAGTTCAAATAAGCGCAGATCATACCATAAGAGTTAGATTGCGTTCACTGTGTACCAGTGGTGGGAAAGGGGTTTAAGTTTTTTTTAAAAGAGAATTTTTATTAAGTTTTAAAAAACATAACATGTCATTACAGTACATGTGTGAAGAAAGGAAAGGAGAGAAAAAAGACAGAGAAAAGAAAAAAAAAAGGAGAAAAAATTCCAGCAATAAGCACATATCATAGGATGGTAGGTATACAGATAATAGTTAGATCTCATAACATTGTATTTAGCAGTGTGCAACCCATATAAATAATAGTGTCATCATCAGAAAATTAAGCCCATTGAAGATCTTGAGGAGCCACATTAATATCAAGGTTAGGGATTGTAGTTTCCGAAGCGTTGACCCATTTAAACCATATTCTATCAAATTTCTTAAATTGATTTCTTGATTGATAAGTGATCTTATACAGTGGGAGAGCGGAATTTACCAGCCTCTTCCATATACCTAGGGAGGGGACTATGGGTAGTTTCCATTTTAGGGTAATGGCTTTCCTGGCATAGAAGAGAAGGATTCTAATAAGGGTTGATTGAGATTTACTGCAGGGGATATCTCCTACAATTCCCAACAGACACAGCTGCAGATCCAAAACCACTGGTAGCTGCAGGGTGTCTCTTAGAAAGTGTATCACCGATTTCCAGTAGCCATTCACCAGGGGGCAATTCCATATGCAATGTAGAAAGTCAGCCTTGGGGGCCTTGCATTTAAAGCAACAATCATTGTGGGTTGGATTCATTTTTGCCAGTCTCATTGGTGTTATGTATGCCTGATGCAACCATTTAATATTTATAAGTTTGTCGTGTGAGGCGATAATATCCCTGTTAAAAAACTCGGTTTGTTCTGCCCATCTATCTGATGTGAGAGTGGCATCGTGGGGCTCCCAGCGATCTCTAATAGTTTGTATTTTTCCAGTGTTTCCTTGAGTACTCAAGAAGCTATAGAGAGTAGATATTTGTTTTGTATTTTCTTTTTTAAGTAGTAACTTCTCTAGCTCTGAAGGATTAAGTGAGACCCCCGTTAGCCCCAACTGTGCCTGTATTGCATGTCGCAATTGAAAGTATCGGAAGAGAGCATGTCTGGGGAGGCCAAATTCTGCACGCAAGGTATTGAAGTCCTTAAAGGAGCCATCATCATACAGCTGCGTTATATATTTAATTCCATGTTTATGCCAGAAGATGATATCAGGGATAGTTTGGAGTTCAGGGAGATTAGGGTTTCCCCAAAGAGGAGAGCTGTGGGAAACGTATGACGAGGGTTCGCCCAGGAGTTTTCGAGCTCTTCTGTAGGATCTGATAGTATTGTGTATAAGAGCTGTTCCCTCCGACCCCGCAGATACCTTGTATCTGTAAACCGCGCTGCAGAGAGATTCATAAGAGCCCGCTATATCTGCCTCAGTTGCTAGGGTGGCATTTGATCTATCATTACTGAGCCAGCTTTGAATGGGGGTTACCTGAGCTGCCAAGTGATAGATGAAGAAATTAGGTAAGGCTAGACCTCCTAGAGCTGGGGGAAGTTGTAGTGTGGCCAAGGAGATGCGTGGAGAGGTGCCGGACCAGATAAAGGAGACTATCATGGAGTTTATACGTTTGAAGATGGATTGCTGTATCCATATTGGGGACATTTGCATAATATAAAGTATTTTAGGGGCGATTACCATTTTGATAATGCATATCCTGCCACATAAGTTTAAGGGTAGGGAGGACCATTTACGCAGCCTTGACTCCACCTGTGTTAGTGTTGGGGTAAGGTTTGTCTCTAAGAATGAGGAAATGTGTCGTTTCACCCAAACCCCAAGGTATTTAAATTCTTCGGTT
Source organism: Hyperolius riggenbachi (assembly GCF_040937935.1). Lineage (NCBI taxonomy): Eukaryota > Metazoa > Chordata > Amphibia > Anura > Hyperoliidae > Hyperolius > Hyperolius riggenbachi. The sequence goes on along the minus strand of NC_090656.1, from coordinate 178,096,911 downwards.
ATCTGTAGATGTGATGATTTAGTAATTACTTGGGGGTCAATAGTATCCAGTGGGAATAAGATTGATTTGGACCAGTTAATCGAGAGGCCCGAATTCTTATGGAATACCTCATATATGTTTAGTGTAGCCTCCAGTGAGGTGCCTGGATCTGCCAAATATATTAACATATCATCAGCATATAAAGATATGCGTTCCTGAATCTTGTTTATTTTAAGGCCTTGTATTATAGGGTTGTTTCGTATTGCTTGTGCAAGAGGTTCGATGGCAATGGCGAAGAGGAGAGGGGATAATGGGCAGCCCTGTCTTGTGCCTCTAGTAATGGGAAAGAGGGGGGAGATTAAAGAATTAATGCGTATTTTGGCTTGGGGTTTGTCATATAGAATCTGGAACCATTTCTGAAAAACAGGACCGAAGCCAAAGGATTTCAGAACTACCCTTACATATGGCCATTCAATAGAGTCAAACGCTTTATTGGCGTCGAGAGATAGGATCACTCTTGTGCCAGAATTTTTATGGGGGTACTGTAAGTTAGAAAACAGTCTTCTAATGTTTATCCTGGTGGAGCGACCGGGGATAAAGCCAGTTTGATCTGGGTGAATGATGGAGGTGATACAGTCGTTTAGCCTGGTGGCCAGGATTTTGGTGAGGATTTTTATATCAGTGTTGATGAGTGATATTGGGCGATACGAATCGCATACGGTGGGATCTTTGTTAGGTTTTAAAATTAAAGTGATAAGGGCTTCATACATTGTGTCGGGGAGGGAGCCGGTATTAAATATATGCTGGAATAAAGATACTAGATGTGGGACCATAAGTGTTTTGTTTTTTGCATACCATTCAATTGGTATGCCATCTGGGCCTGGAGCTTTATTGTGTTTAAAGGAGGAGATAGTTGCACTGATTTCATGAGCTGTGATGGGGGCATCTAGATTTTTGACCGCTTCTTCGGAAAGAGTTGGCAGATCCAGGTTCCCCAAAAATTCCTCAATTTCCCCTTCCACCTTACCAAGCTTGGTGGAGTACAAGTCTGCGTAAAAATTAGTGAAGGTGTTAGCGATGTCCATCGACCTGTCGCATAAGTGCCCAGAGGGGTTTTTTATGCTCGGTATTGCCATGGAATCTGTGGAGGACTTTAAGAGGTACGTTAGTAGTTTACTGCATTTGTTCCCAAACTCGAAGAAACGTTGGGATTGAATAATATCCCTTCGTTTGGTTCGTTGTAGATTTATTAGCTCTAGTTTTCTTCGCTCCATCTGCCACTGAACATAGGTACCGTCAGAGGGGTTGGAGATTAAGTTAGCCTGAGCTTCAGCGGAGGCCTTCTCGTGGTACTCCTGCAGCGCGGTTTCATTTTGTCTGATTCGTGAAAGGGCGGCTCTAAAACATCCCCTAAGTACAGCCTTGCTTGCATCCCAACAGACATGCTCTCCAACCGTACCCTTGTTAATATGCCAAAATTCCTTCATACCTTTTTGGCAATCTTGTAAGATCAACTCGTCCTCCAGCCAAGCCGGGTTCATTCGCCATAGTGTCTGAGAGGTCAGGGCGGGCAACCTTAGCTTGCACAGTAAGGGGGCATGATCTGATATGCCATGCGGCAAGTAAGTAATTGAGTCCACTAGTGTGAGTGTGTCTGAGGAACCGAGACACATATCAATTCTGGACATTGTTTTGTGGGAATCTGAGAAACAGGAGAATACTCTGGAGTCAGGAGACTTCCATCTCCAGATGTCATATAGATTGTATGTGTCTAACCAATTAAGTAGCGCTGTGGAGGATTTCCCTCCCGATTTCAGTCTGTCCTTAATGGGGTCTATGACTGCGTTAAAATCCCCCAGTATAATCAGAGGGCCATCCAGTAGAGGATGTATTTTTGTCATTAATGCATTTAATACGGATATATCGAAGGGAGGGGGTACATAGATAGAGGCAATTAGTAAGGGACGTCCCTCTAGCAAGCATTTGAGTATAACATAGTTCCCTTTAGGGTCCACCCTGACCTCTGAGACAACACCCGGGAAGGTTTTGGCTACCAGTATGGCCGTACCTCTTGAGAAGGAGGAATAATGTGCCAGGTGATATTTAGCTATCCAGGGTTTCTTAAGGAGGAAGGCTCTGGCCCCTAGTAAATGGGTTTCCTGTAGGCATATTATTTGAGGGGCCAGCTTACGTAAATGGTTGAATATCAATTGGCGCTTAATTGAATTGTTCATCCCCCTGACATTCCAGGAGAGCATTGGAATCAGGGTCATGGATCATGTTCTATAGAACTGAGAGACGGGCGGCACATTATTACTGCTTTCTCGTGCATTGCTATGAGCGAGAGGTTATTTGCATAAATTGCTGGATTAAGAAACATAAAACAGAAGAAGGAAAGAAAACAAAACATAACATAAACCCCTGTGAGAATGACCTACAACCAAGGTCACCCTCAAGAAAGTAACACCCTGCTCCCTGTCTAAAACTTACAGAGAACCTTATACCCTAAACTAGTTAAAGGTGATGAGCAATAAAAAGGACAGCTGTGTCCGACTCATCACCTGGAGTTACATAGTGCTTCCATATATTTGGGAGATAAGCTCACCAGATTCTGGTGATATTAGGGGAATAGCTAAAACAGTTGAGTTATCAGATATACATATTGTATCTGTTGCAGTGAATATACATTCCAACCTTTTAACAACATTTACAAGGCTTTAAATTATTATACTTATACATGTTAGGTAGAAAAACTGCCCGAAAGAGGCAACTTGGCATGCAAGTGTATTGCAGTAATAAAACGGTCACTCAGTGAGCACTGAAAAGACCCACAACAGGTCAGATTCCAAAACATACCAGTAGATGTCACTGTTTCACAGATAATGTTTGGGTGAACATATAAAGCTGAATACCATAATAAGAGTCTATGGGCAGCCTGTAAGGAAAAAGTTGTATATATATATATATATAGAATTGCTAACGTTAACCCATTATTCAAAGGTGGAAGAAATGTACTAGTAACATATTGAACAGACTAGAAAACCAAGTGCAGGTTTGGATCATTTAAACCTCTCATGCTTGAATGCCAAGGAGGCTTCTTGTGGGGGGTATCAATGCCGCCGCATGTGTCAGAGACATAGTTCAGCGTTTGGGTTTAGTAGGGATCACTGGGATCGGAATGCCTTGTCCTTCCATCCAGGAGACTGCTTCGGCTGGTGTGGTAAAGAAGAGGGCTTTGCCGTTATAAAGTATCTTCAGTTTGGCTGGAAACAGCATACTATATTCAATCTGTCTGTTTCTGAGGCCTGCCTTAACTGCTTGATATGTGGCCCGGAGCCTTTGTACTTCGGCCGAGAAATCTTGGTATATGGAGATCCTGTTGCCATTGTATTCCATCTGAGGGGTTAATCTGGCTTTCCGAAGGATTTCGGATTTATCTCTGAAGTTCAGGAACTTTGCAATCAGAGGCCTTGGGGGTTTCCCAGGTGTTGGGGTGCCGCCTGGTATCCTGTGAGCTCTTTCTATGGAGAAGGTGTGCGAGAGCGTTATATTAGGAATGGAAGCTTTCAGCCAACTTTCTAGAAAGTTCTCTGGGGCTGACCCCTCTGTTTTTTCAGGGAATCCTACAAAGTGTAGGTTAGAACGCCGTGATCTGTTCTCTAGATCATCTAACTTTAGGCCATGTATGGCAGAGGTTTTGCTGATGTCAGAGTGTGCTGCTTGTATGGGTTTCATGGCATCCTCTATATCACTTATTCTCCTGTCTGATTCTGCAGCTCTTTCCCTAAGTTTTCTCACATCATCCTTTACAAGAGAGAGATCAGAGTGTACAGTGTCTAATTTGGCTGTAACATTTAGATGAAGTGATTTAATGGCTTCTAAGAGTTCAGCCCTGGTAGGTTCCCTCTCTCCTTTATCTGAGTCCCCATCACTGGAGGCCTGTTCACGTTTCTTTTTCCTGGAGGATTCCCCCTTGTGTAGTTTGGGGCTGGGGCAACTACTCACTGTTTGGCTGCTGGTCTGCTGTGTTTCTTCCCCATGCTCCATGTCTGAGTCTCCTTCTGACCCGGAGCTGGCTTGTGTGGTCACAGGCTGGCTGGCTGGATGCTGTGGAGTGGCGCCGCCGCCATCTTGGCTGGCGCCATGTGCAAATCTGGCCAGCTTCTCTGCGGCTCCCTGCGCTTTTGAGCGGCCGGTTTTTGGCGTGGCGGGTATCGGCGGAGAGCTGCTGTGTTCCGCCATCAGGGGAGAGTGGTTTCGTGGTGGTCGGGATAGAGTGGAAGCCAGGATGCCTCAGGATCAGTGATGAGTCGGAGGAGCCGCGGAAACACGCGTCCTCACTCCTTCATAGCCGGCCACGCCCTCAAGGGGTTTAAGTTTACCAAATATATACTATTCTACAAAAATACTTTTTTTTTGCTTTTATCTAAGGGAAAAGCTTAACTGCCTCTATTGAAAAGTGGTGCACATCTCATTGATACTATATTTACCATCTTTTTTCCCCCTGAAATAAAAAAAAAATCATTAAAGATCACAGTGGGAACAATTTCGTATTTTTGTCAAAAATAGGAGCTTGAGGTCAGTTCAAACAAATTGAAGATTATGTTGCATTGCAGTCTTCCCTGATATGAATAGTTCAGTTTTCTATTTAGCTAACTTATTCTCTCCTCTCAGCGTTCAGTATGTATGCGACATGTATGCATCAGTTTATATTCGTTCCTGTAGCATAATATGAGAATCAAATTGATGTGAGGACCACTGGATTCTCAGCAAGGTCAGCTCTGTTAGTAGTGGGTCATCCAACTAAAATAACAACTGTGAAACTAACAAGGATGTAGCAATGAAACACACACAATGATTTATCTGAATGCAATAAACTAAATATATTTTTACTTGCTGGGAATTAGTGCTATTAAATTTAACCAAGAAAAATAAATAATATATCTAAATAATACTGCGCAGAATCTGTAGCAAGGAGGGAGGAAATGATATTTCTTACTTCTGGCACTTCTAAGTAGTGTAAGAAGAAACATGCTCCTATCAGCATCATACTGTCTGGTCTTTGTTCCAAAGTAGTAGCTAGGGATAGTCAATGACATGCAAAAAGTTCAGAGTTCATGCATGATTATGAACATTCCCATTAGCGCGATTCGTTTTGTCCTAAGATGCAATCGCGGTTTGCGCCATCCTTTACATGATCACGCTTCATTCCCGACAGCTTCACAGCGCAAATGAGGCAACTGTAAGTTGCGGGTTCTGCAATCATAACGCAGCACAATTGAGCTTGTAATTGCCCTTTCCGGTGGAAAAAAAAGCCTTTTGTGTTCTAGGTTAGTCTCCTTTCCTCTGTTTGGAGCCTGGAAACAGGCCAGAGCAGCAGGGGCGTAACTAGAAATTAGGGATGGTCGGAAATGCCAATTTCCGTTTCTGCCGAAAATCCGCATTCCGCCATTGCTAATTACTGCTACCGATTCCGCTTTCCGCTAACGATTTCTGCATTCCGATGTGGATTTTCGTGGTTATTTCCGCCGATTTTAACATTGCTTTTCTCAAAAACTACAAGGTCTTTTTTAAATATTTTTTTTTCTTCTTGTTCCCACTTGTCTGCTTAACATTCCCTGAACATTTGGTGTTTCTAGCACCTATGGGGGCTTTGCTATTAAACTCTAAAGTTGGTGTCATACCGCATTGCGGTTCCAATACAGATTTTCGCAGTAATGTCTGCCGACTTTAACATCGATTTTCTCAAAAACTACTAAGTCTTTTTGAAATATTTTTTTTCTTATTATTTTCATTTGTCTGCTTAACATAAATTGGTGTTTCTAACTCTTATGGAGGCTTTGCTATTAACCTCTAAAGTTCGGCATAATACTGCATATCGGTAATGCGAATTTTCTGCATCTTACATTACAGTCAACAGCGGCCAACTTTGGCGGTAAATAGCAAAGCCCCCGTAGGCTTTACAAACACCACATTTTTAGGGTATGTGAAGCAGAAAAGTGTTAACAAGAGGAAAAAACGTTTCAAAAAGACCTTGTAGTTTTTGAGAAAACTGATGTTAAAATCAGCAGAAATTACCGCGAGAATCCGCATTGGAACCGCTATGCGGTATGATGCCGACTTTAGAGGTTAGGTGCCTGATGATGGAAAGGAGGCTCACTCACCTCCCCTAGTGCTTCCCTGACTCCTTAAGCAGATTCCTAAGCAGAGGGGAATCTAAAGGTTACTCCCCTGCTTTCGGTATTCCACTAACAAGCTCTCCCGTCAGTCGGGGGCATCATTAGCTACTTAACATAAGGTAGCCAGAGGTACCCTCAATATTACTGGACACCTGTAGCTACCTAAGATGGGCAAGGGAAGTAAGAGTGAAGTGAAAGCTAGGACAGCTAGCAATGCATGCATTAACCTGGTAACGTGTGGTGCTAAAGGGTAAAAGATAGGTGCTCTCCCTGCACTGGTAATGGTAAAATGGTGCTCTCTGTGCACTGCAACTTTACCAGAGTTTAGTGCAGCAGGCACTATGACAACAAGTTTTGTATTTTTAGGTGGGCGTTGGGAATATTCTCTTTTTGTAACCAAAACAGGTATGTTTGGCAACAGCAAAAGTGATCAGTCGTGTTTCAGTCTGCCTCTGCAGTAAAAATCTAGTTTCACTATAAAAAAAAAACAAATGATTTTGATTATGATGACCATATCTGTGTACCTGTACATATTTTACAAATTAGTACTAAGATGGAAAGTTTACACTTAATTTTAAAGAACAAGCAACACCCATGCTAACCTAGAAATAGAAAACACATATATAAGTAGATAAATAATGCTTCTACTTACATAACAGATGTATTGTGCTATCCACGTAATGATTCCTGTGCATTTTATAAAGGAAAAGCAGAAAATCCTATTCTAGGCAGTGGCCATCTTGGCACACTAATGCTGACATCATATCCTCCTTGACTCTTGTTTTCCCCCCTCCCTTCTCTTGCTCATTGTGTATTCATTAGCTGCCCTCCTCCCAGAGTCTTCAGACACTCCCACTGAGGTGTATACTAACAACTGCACTGTCTTATCCTCCAATCACTGAGTCACCTCAGCCTTGCTTGTAAACACAAGTAATCAGAGCAGCAGCTAGGCAGGGGAATACATGGAAGAGGAGGAATATATTATAGATAAAAAGAACTCCCAGCATTCAACTCTTTGGCACAGTTTGGCACTAGGGTTAGTGCTCCTAAAGTATGTGATAACTACAAACCATAACAGCAGAAAAAGTTTTGCAAGTTTTGAATGCAGGATTAGCATCTTTATCACTTAATACAATCAGACCAGTTGCTGTTGAAATTTGATTTTTATGGTGACACTACCGCTTTAATCAGGTGATACGTTTCTTCAATATAATAAGGAAAACTTTACCCCATCAATCATCTCTCTGGCAGTAGACCTAAAGAGACTCGCTTATTCTTTACAATATTTATTTGTAGATTATTTAGTCAGTCTTTGCCCATTGTAAAATATTTCCTCTCCCTGATTCCATTCATAAATGCATCACTGGTGGTGACATCTTTAGTTCTGCCAGGTGATCTGTACGGAATATTCATTACTGAGAGTTGTGCACACAGAGGGAGATACTTGCTTGGCAGTTGGATAAAGCCATTATTTCCCACAATGCAATGAGGTTCCCAGACAGCAAACTGTCAGGACATCACACTGTGGGAGGGGTTTCACCACAATATCAGCCATACAGTGGTCATTGATGATCTATTTGAGAAAAGGTAAAGATTTCTTATGGGAAAGGGGGTATCAGCTACTAATTGGGATGAAGTTCCATTCCGAGGTAAATTTCTGTAACAAACATCTTGTTGCTGACTCTGCCTGTTAAAACCTTCTTGCCTTTGCCTTCTGACTTTGTACCGTATCTGCCAGTCTGTTGCCAACTCGTTTAGTCTGACCACTCTACTCTCACCAGAGGGCCCTAGTCTCTGGTGAGGGGTTTTGTACTGTTAGTGCCCACCAGCTCCACTGGTGTGGCATAGCTAAACTATCAGTACTACTGTTGCACCAAGCACTATACCTTGCTATCACATTAGCTGGTTGTATACTTGTATTATTGGTGATTCTGCGGATCATCATATAATCAGGTATATATCTGCATTATAGGTGATACTGCAGATAACCTAATAATCAGAATTCTGTTACTTGCTGACACCAATCGTTACAATTTCCTCTTAATGATTATGCAGGACAGATATTGTAAATAGGAATAAATGTACAATGCTCCAGCTGTTGTCCTTTTGGTGTAATCCTGTAGTATGCCAACATCTTACATTGGCTCCAGATGTGAAATGAGTAGCTTCTTGTATTACAAAGCAGGATTCAGAAAACATACATACCAGCTGATTATGTCTTTATTTTACCAAAATCTTATAGATGTAAGGCTCCCTGCACACTGCATGCGATTCCGATTTTTAATCAGTTTTTACATCCGATTCCGATTTTTAATCGTTACTGCATGCTGCGTTTTTTCCTCTGTTTTTCTGTTGATTGCATTCAGGGAAAATCAGAATTGCAAATCGGAATCTGAAACAGAATCGGAAACGCAAAACGGATTTGCAGTGTGCAGGGAGCCTTAAGCAGATGTACTAATAGATCCAAACAAAATGGAGGATTGTAGTTTCCCAAACAAAAGCTGCAGTATCTTTTGTATTTGGCCAGTTCACTTCATCACAGTTCCTATCTTAGAGCTGGTCCCTACTACAACTATGCCAGTCAGCTTGCATGCAAACACTTATCCAAATACGAATGAGTACAATCTGGTACTACAACCACTTTGCATCCTAACAGAAGCTTGCTCATGTGCAGTCTGTGTATAGCTGTTTTTCACCTATAATATGTTACTGGGGAAAAAAAAGACATAGCTGGTATGTATGTTTTCTGATTTCTGCTTTATAGTGCATGATTATGCAGAAAATACCTATAAACAGCCTTCAAGTTATGTGCAATCTACTGGGATAAACATAAGGCCAATTACGGGAGTTGTGCGAGTGTTGAATCTACATCTGCAAACTTGATAATATTGCAGTAGCTGCGAAGAAGAAAGAAATCGGACGTTTTATTTTCTTTTTGCCGTTTCGAAAGTCACGGCTGGTTGCAGATTACAATGAATGAGTCATTTTTGGTAATGTTAACTTACAAAATGGGTTGTATAGCAATTTTATCTGTTTATCAATTTTTTAGCAGAATTGGAAAATTTCCCCCTAAACTGCAGTCAGCATAAAACATCAAAAGTTACAGGGCCAATTAAGAGCTGAGTGAAGAGAAGTACATTTGAGTATCTTTCAGCATTTGTTTCACATCAAAAAGCCGGCATCTCTAATTAGGACTCATCATGTAACCTCCAAAAAAATGAAAAAATAAAAAAAAATTGGTCATTCATCTAGTAACATTTCTCATTTCACATCGATGTTCCGCTTGTAACAGTAAACACATTTCACAAATTGCAGCATCCCTCTTTCATCTGAACATGTGGTTTATTATAACTGCACCTTCTATTTTCAATAAACTCTCAGAGTAAGAAAAACTAATTTAGCCGGGTATGGCAGCTGCAGAATAGCGCTTTGAATTGACATTTTGTTCCATCGCTATAACGTGTCAGCATCGAGAAGTTCACACATATTCAATGAAAGGATGCTCCACTTTCCTATTGTCCTTGGCAGACTCTAATCACGCATTGTCTTTTTTTTTCGGAATATCTTATTTCCTTCTCATTGCCTTCTGATTATGTTTGATTGATATTTTGCATTGCAAACCACTACATTGGGTCACATTATGCTGAGAAAAGCTCGGAAAATTTAACTAGATTGTGTGTTGAACTCTTTGAAGATTCCGTGGTATTATTTTGCTTTGTTACTTCATAAAATATTCAAATCTTTTAATGGAATAAAAAAGCAGTTTCAGTGTTATACTACTTATGAAGGAATATTTGTTTCAGGCATGTACTTCAAGTAGATTGCAATATGAAATGTATTATCTCAGACACTTGGGAGATTTCCAAAGAAGGACTTTTTGCTATTGTAAAAAATATGTTATTGAAAGTATAATGGTAAAATATTTATATTTAATCTTTGTCTCTCTTACCCTTCAGGCATAACGTGAACCAATCAGCAGTAAAAGGTGGTGTTACATTGTAGTACTAACATTATAATAAAGTAACATAGCATCCATGCAAAAATGACAGCGGGAAATGCAGGCAGCGGGTGAAGACAAAAAATGCCACACCCTGCTCCTGCAAAAGTCCTGGTGACGTTAATTACTATTCCCCCTCCAGGCCGTCATGGTCTTAAGGGAAGAACATAATTTGACTGCCAGCTATTGCTGATGGCCAAATTACGTTTTTTTTAAGTAATTGAGCTTCATCTTTTGAAGGCCCAAAATGACTGCCTGAACATTGCTATAGCCATCATTTACTTTACAGCCTATGGCGGAGCATGGTGTGCCCAAATTTCCAGCGTAGTTTTGTGCTGTTTTAAATAACAGTTAGTTTGGTTGAAAAAAGACATTTGTCCAAATTCAACTAGAAGGGAAAGAAATTGTGTACGGTGTCATTCAGCACTACAACTACAATTCATGCCCTCCCCCATACAGTGGCGTAGCTAGGGTTCTCAGAGTCAGGGGACAAAGAAGTGGTCATGCCGCACAAAAAATAGGCATGACCATGCATCAGAAAAAAATGGGCAAGGCCATGCAACACCAACTTGGCCAAGCGATTGACTTTTTGGGAGGTTTTGTGCCGTCACTTGCCCACATGAGATCTCGCTTGCACCGCTCAGTCATCCCTTCACCTCCTGCACAGCAAAAGAGCCCACTGTCAGCTATACAGCTGACTTTGAGTCTGTTCAGCCCAGCAATGTTGCCCAAGGTATCGGGTCCCGATTCTCGATGGGTGACACCAGTCACAGGTGTGTATGCACAGAAGACTCCATAAAGATGCAAAAGACAATACCAGCAGGTCAAAGTGTAGCAGTACTATGCAAATGACAGTCTCAACAGGGCAAACTGCAACAGCAAGCAGATCAAAGCACACAGAGTTCTTTCAAAAGTAGTGCAATAGATATGGCTAATGGTAACCGGTCAGAGATTTTGCAGTGATTCATGATGAAGTCTCTTGTTTGCTAATGCTTGCATCCCGGCATAGATCTGCTCTACACTGGGGCTTGCCCAGGCTTAAGCCCCAGGTGACAAGCTGTCAGCCCCTGCAAAAGTCCCCCCTCCGCAGGGTTGCCAAACAGCAGGAGGGGTGGAAGCGGAGAGAAGAGGAAGCCGTGTGGACAGCGGCGGAGAAGGGGGCCATCTCACACCTTCCCATACCTTGGGGCTCCCACTCTCTGCCTCGCTCCCCCCTCAGATATCAGCGGCTGGCGTCAGAAGACTCACTCTCTTCCCAGCGCATCTGATCTGTGCGCCGCTCTGGTCTAGTCTAGACCAGAGTAGCAGCGCACAGATCGATCTCTCTCTTCCGCGCTGGGAAGAGAGGAAGTCTTCCGCTGCTGCCTGATATGTATTAGCTGCAGGTACCCAGCTAATCATAACTCTGCATGGGGGGGAGCCCAAGTTTCAGTGGACGCCCATCTAGTGCCTGTGTTTGCTAGCCCTCTCCCTGGGCGCATTAGCTTTAAAACCCCCATTTGTTGTGCCTGCATGAGTTATTGGATGAGTCTCCCGTTGGTGAGGGGAGGAAGTGGCAGAAGAGCGGCAGCAGTGTTTCCTACAAGAGCAGGGAGCCAGGATGGGAACAAGACAAGGATGAGTGCCATCCTCGTCTTGTTCCCACCCTGGCTCCCTGCTCTTGTCGGAAACACTGCTGCCGCTCTTCTGCCACTTCCTCCCCTCACCAGTGGGAGACTCATCCAATAACTCATGCAGGCACAACAAATGGGACTTTTAAAGCTAATGCGCCCTGGGAGAGGGCTGGCAAGCACAGGCACTAGATGGGCGTCCACTGAGAGCCATCAAATCGCTGAGCACAGGCACATATTGTCTTCTCCTAGCTACATCTCTGCCCCTATAAAACTTTGATGGGGCCACTGAATGTCACATACCCTCCCACTGAGATGACCCAATGGCCAGGAGGCCCATATGTTAGGACTCATAACAAGTGTGACAACCACAACTCTTGACCTCCCATGCTTTCAATCGTCTCATAACAGGTGGGCCCCAATGATATCTGCTCTAGAGGGTATCCCACATCGAAGGGAGGAACCCCTTTCTCACTGGCATGCTGTGATTCTCTTTGATGCGGTGCAGACCCCATTCATTTATAATGAATAGAATTGCACTGCGTTTGCTCAAAATTACATGCAACCATGCATTGAGTAAACATGCTGAAGTACAATACATGGTTGGAAACATTAGACAGAGTAGTCTATGCAGTTGTGATGTCCTGTATGTACACTGTGCATTAGTAAAAATGAAATTAGCAATGCAAACATGGGGAATGGATCAAAGGGGTAAGTTATTGGACCCTAACACAGCCCTATAGCTATGCCTCTGGTGACATTCACATATTTACTTTCACTCTCTGTGCCTTCGCTGGCTTTTAGAATAACTATATATACACTACAGCTTCCACAGTACAATGCCCAAGCCTGTATGTTGCTCACTTCTTACATACATTGTACATTGCTATTAGGTGGCATAGGGATTAACACTCCTTGCTGGGTCCCAGGTTAAGATTTGGCCTAATAGACTTTAACAAGCTCTTCAGGTCAAAAAGAATATTACAACAGGCCATTTATCAACTGCAATAGTATCCCATGTTGTGTATGAGTTAATATGTCTCAGAAATGTACATTATAGAGGGGGAAAAAAATTCCCATATACAGGAGCATGTTCCTGACAGTACTGATTTAAATTAAAAGGATAAACTCCTATATCGACACATGTTGCTAAATGTCATGGATCAGATCCAGGAGATATAAGGGTCAAGGGTATTTATAGGATTAAGCCTACTTTGAGGATCCATGATATAGCCAAACAATTCTGGGGCCAGGCCTCGGAAGTGGAGTGATGTGGGTTCTTCGGGATGGCTTCACGGGAAAAGGCTGCGAAGGTACATATAACTTTTCTTGTTTTCTTTCTACAGGGACGCTGCCGGAATTTTATTTTTACTATGGAGGTCCTCTTTAAGGACAGTTGGTGAAACGCCCATGTACTCTTGACTTATAAATACATAATAATAAAATGTGGAGTTGTATGGTGTGAAAGGAGGCATTTGCCCTCCAAGCAAACCATGGCCCATATGCAATTAAGATTTTCTCTTGAGTTTTCTCCTATGTGATATTTACACTTAGTCATAAAATACCTTTAAACCACCAACAAGCAAGACATTTTCCAAATTCTTTTTGATAGTAACTTTTCACCAACTTTTTGGTACATTTCAAATGTAAAATGCTTAAAATATATTTTAAAGAGAATATGAAAATGATCTCCTAGGAGATAACTCAGGAGTAAACGTTAATTGCATATGGGCCTATGTCTCCACACAAACCGTTTTGGGGTATATTTTTATTAAATCGTTATTTACTTCAGTATAATTTTTTTGCCACTGTTAACCCCCAGATCTATTTCTACTCCATCTCCTGCCTCCCAGATCGAAGCAGGTGGATTTAGTGTATGTCGCTCAGCGCTGAAACTAGGAGCCGATATAGCAGTAATGCTATAGTGCGCAAAGCACATAAGGCAATTTGGGGTTCCAGTGAACACCGGACCCTGAATTTCATCTCCCTCTGAGTTGCTATGACTTGGAGGGGAAATAGTACTTAACGCAGCAGGGATTTGAGCAGTAGAAGGGTGACCAATCATTCAGACCTGACAAAAGCGTGATTTAGCGCCGAAACACGTAGTGATGTCAGACTGCATGCATGTGGCCAGGCCCTACCCACAGAACCTCTCTCCATGCAACCATCACTCCTGCAGCTCTGGCCAAGTCAGGTCCTGAGCGAGGACCACTGGCAAGCTTGACCTGCACCATTATCTCCATACTAACTGTAAGTGCAACTTAATGGGCCTGATTCACAAAGCGGTGCTAACAGTTAGCACTCTGGTGAAAAGCCCTTTATCACGCCTAAACTCAGTTTAGGCATGATAAGTTTAGGTGTGATAAGTTTAGGTGTGATAAGTTTAGGCATGATAAGTTTAGGTGTGATAAGTTTAGGCATGATAAGTTTAAGCACCAACTGCGTTAGCACCGCAGTGCACAGCTGATCAAAAGTTTTGCGCTAGCAAAGTCTGGTGCACTTTGCATAGAGCTTAATGGCGCTGCTTTGCATGCGGGACTTTGCACGCTATCTACACTTATCTAAACTTAGCATGCCTAAACTTATTACACCTAAACTTATCACATCTAAACTTATCCCGCCTAAACTTATCACGCCTAAACTGACTTTTCACCAGCGTGGTGCAATGGTTATCATGCCTAAAGTCTCTAACTGGGTTAGCACCGCTTTGTGAATCGAGCCCAATGTGTTTTATTTGAATAAAGAGGTTAATGCACCATCAGAGCACTCCTTTTCTTCTCATTTTTGTACAGCATACTGGCACCACCAAGTACTTAGAGCAGTACCCGGGTCATTCACCATTTGAAATGCTATACATAGTTTTGTAGAAGTGCAGGGTATCTATTTCTGTATGGCAATTTCAAGTACCCCTTAACCCAGTTGAAGTATTACATATTGGCAAATTAGGATCTGAAGACTTTTCTTTGGTATTGTTGTTATCATGACAGACAGCCTTTCTGAGGGACGATCATAATAGAAAAGAATAGGTTAAAAAAAGAAGGTGTTAGTGTTGGAATAAGTGATGAGGAGAACTGAGGAGTGAGGTGGGAGGCAATAGGATCCAACACACAGGTATTAAAGAGAACCTGTACTGAGTAAAAATATTTAAAATAAACACATGTAGTAACCTTAAATTAACATTACATAGTTACCTTGCCATCAGTTCCTCTCAGAAGCGCACCATTTTCTTCTGACAATAATCCCTTCCAGTTCTGACAATATTTTGTCGGATCTGAAATATATCAGTTGTTGTCAGTAAAATATCAGTTGCTGTCAGTTATAGCTGAGAGGAAAACTGATGTACCAAGTAATGTCTATGTTTCCCTATGGCTCAAGTGGGCAATGTTACAGTTTAACTGTGTGCTGACCAGAAAGCGGATATGGGTAATGGCCATTTTAAAAATGGAGGATGGAAAATTACCTTGATCGCAGTGAACAAACAGGATGCGGGACAGGAGAAAGACACTGAGGAGTAGACTACATGGAATGACTTGTGTATGCTTATTTTGACTTTTAATTTTCAGTTCAGGTTTTATTTAAGGTGGGAGCACATTAAAAACTACCAAAGACCCTGCCTTCTAAAGTATATATTAACCCCTTTTTCTCCTAATAGATTCAAATAGCCTGCCTCCTACATAGTCCATAACCACATTCCTTCCCCACTGCTTTCAGAAATTACTTATTTCTCCCTCCTCACCTTTACAACCTACTTCCATCATTGGCATCTGATAAAGATAATGGCCTCGATTCACTAACCTTAAAGGGGTTCTTTCGCGAAAAAAGAAGGCAGTTAAAAAATGTGACAGATGACAGGTTTTGGGCCAGTCCATCTTTTTAAGGGGGATTCTCAGGGCTTTCTTTGTTTTCAACAGCATTTCCTGAACAACAGTTTAACTGCCAAAATAGCAAGATACCAGCCGGCCTCCCTAATCACTTGCACACTATTATGTCAGTTAAATTTTGCAACTGTTGTTCAGGAAATGCTGTTGAAAACAAAGCCCTGAGAATCCCCCTTAAAAAGATGGACCGGCCCAAAACCTGTCATCTGTCACATTTTTTAACTGACTACTTTTTTCGCGAAAGAACTCCTTTAACTCCTGTCTTGAATAACTCTTCTGAGCTGTTTTACAGTTATCACCATGGTGATATAATTGTGATAACTGTAAAACAGCTCAGAAGAGTTATTAAAGACAGGAGTTAAGGTTAGTGAATTGAGGCCATTGTTGCATCACAGTCATGTGATCATATCACTTGATCTTGTTCATGGGCAGTGGTACTTCCAGACGACAAGATGTTGCGGCAAGTCATTCAAAATGCAGTGGGATTGACAGTTTTAAGTTTTTGGGCCGAGTCCAATTCACCTTTTCTCCTTAGTTTCTCCTAGGAGATAATTTTTTATCTACAGTTTAAAATAACTTTTCAGCACTCTGCAATTAAAAAGGTACCAAAAAGTAGGTGAAAAAGTACCATCAAAATTAACACTACAGTAAGATACCTGCGCTACAGCACAAACGGACCAGCAGGATCAATTTCTGAGGTAGCAAGGAGCGCCACACAAATACTGTGGATCAGTGATGGGGATCAAGGATAACAAGGAACGCGCTATGGTGCATTATACATTTCTATTTTAAATCATAAAACGATATTGCACTTACTAGAATGTAAATGTTGCAGGAATATAATATAATCAAGGATTTCTTGCCAGTGATGCCTAGATCCGTCCCTCCTCAAGCCGTGGCCAGCTGCGTGGGTGTAAATTAGAGTACTGAAATCTACCAAGAGATTTTATGATTCAAAATAAAAAAAGGTTAATGCACGATCGCACACTCCTTGTTCTTCTTAGATCCCCTTTACTGTCAAAATTATTAAAGTATTTTTTGGTTTGCTGGTGGCTTAAAAGGCATTTTATTGATAATGTGAAAATATCACCTAGGGGAAAAAGCTCCTAGAACGCACTCAGTTGCAGTGCCAGGTAGTCTGGCCCAAGGTCTCCTAACTGAATTGGAGCAGGTTTATGAACAGGAAGAGCCAAGATTCACCCTTAACCAGTACAGTGGTTATATGTGCTTGGTGAAATCATCCTATTTTCACCTTAAGAACATCGCAAAAATCAAGCACCTCATCCCACCAGAAGATCTACCAACTTTAGTCCATGCCTTCATTACCTCCCGACTGGACTCTCTACACTGGCCTTCCAAAAAAGGTCTTATACCGCCTCCAGCTGATACAGAATACTGCTGCCAGACTGCTAACCAACCAACCCCGTCACTGACACATAACGCCAGTCCTGCACTCCCTTCACTGGCTACCTATAGAATGGAGGGTCCTATTCAAGATCGGCCTACTGACATTTAAATCCCTGAATAATCTGGGCCCTGGATACATGAAAGATATGTTGCAGCTGCGTACTAATCCCCGCATTCTCAGATCCACAGGTTCTAATAATCTAATCATACCCAGAGTCCACTTGGAAACTTTTGGTCCCAGAGCCTTCTGTCATGCTGCCCCTACTTTTTGGAACTCCTTACCTCAACAGATCAGGACAGCTCCATCCCTGGACGTGTTTAAATCCAGACTGAAAACCCACCTGTTCAGTTTGGCATTTGCAGAAATATAACTTTTGTGTGACTACTTCATCCTACTACGAATTACTGAATCTGAGAGAGCCTAAGCACTTTGAGTCCTATGGGAGAAAAGCGCTATAGAAATGTTATTGTATATTGTATTATGCGCAAGGGTGCTGCATTGTAATGCAAACCTGTGTGTTTCTTTTCAGGAGAGAATGTGTATATGCATACTGAAAAAAAAGCCATACCACATGTAATACAAGGATCCTGTGGTGGTCTTCAGGGAGTGGCATGCTGCGCAAATATTATATATACATATATATACAAACACACATATATATTCAGAAAGAATTGGGTTGGTGGGGGCAGGGGCCCATAATTCTGAAGCCAAGCCTCTTGACTACCTCCATAGTGGCTGGATAGTGTACTGGTTAAGGGCTCTGCTTCTGACACAATTGGAGTTTTCCCACTTAATTGTTATATGGTGATGATTCAATAGCCCTATTCTATTTTTATATGACCTATCTATTAAACGTCACCTTTTAGGTATTATATTACCTTTTTGCAGAGAAAGGAGGGGTCAATAGGGATTGTTATGGTCCCAGTGTTGTGAGGTCTGACACAGGAGACCATGATTAAAATCTCGGCTCTTGCTGCTCAGTAAGCCTGCAACTATTCAGTGAGGAGATCTTGGGCAAGACTCCCTAACACTGCTACTGCCTATAAAGCCGCTCTTGAGTCCGCCAGGAGAAAAGCGCAAAGTAAATGTTCTGTTGTCTTAGAATATTCTTGGTCTTGAGAGATATGTTCTGAAATGCTAATCCAATCATTCATGGGGTATTTGTTTGCTTTTTGTGTTTTTTGCTAATCCATATTTTTTATTTTTAAATAAATGTAGCTCTATCACAAAACCAATATTCATTTTTCTATGAAGTGAAACACTTTAAGTTTGAGGTATTTTGTTTTAACTGAAAAGAAAACAAGTAAAGTGAGATGGAAATTTATTGTAAATGTCAGACTATGGTTGATCAACTCTCAGTGACCTTAAAATGCCATCTTATCAAGTTTAATTTAACAAGCATGATTTCTTGAAAATATCAAATATTTGAAGGGAAGGATATAAATTGAGCTACAGAAATAAACATACGGGAAATATTTCAGATGCCAGCTACTAAAAATTCATTTTTTACATCCTTCAATTCGCCTTCTTAGTGAACCTGTTTTACATTATTTAATATTTGAATCACTTTAGAATTTTTTGTTCTAGAGTGTCCAATACTTACTGAACGTGTTGTGTCTTAGGTGAGTTATGGATTCAGTACTTGATAATCTCTTAGGTGTCCAAGTTTGATGGTGGACCAAGACTGGGGTCTTGCATTTAAACCACTAGTGTTCCATATGAATGAAAGTTCCAAAGCAGATTTCAAACTCCACAAACTGCTGCAGGGGTTAACTCACCCTTGACCCCGTCTCTGTGAACTGCCCTCCATGGTGCATTCCAGCTCTCCAGCTACCTCCTACTTCCAGATGTGAAGGAGGAAGTAATGAAAGCTCAAACGCACCATGGATGACAGCGCATGGAGGCGGCATCAAGGGTGAGTAAACCCTCCCCCCGATACCCCCCACCGCCAGGGTCTGCAGTGCTTGAAACTCGAGTTCTGATTCCATTTATTTGGAACAGCTTTGAACAGCTTTCTGCTTCAAAATGCCCATCCCTAATGATTAAGTTAAAAATCTCCTAGGATACTACTGACCCATGAAGGATCAACAAAGTTAGCAATGTCTCCTAAAACAAATCTGAAGTGAAAATAAACTTTTGAGATAAACAACTGTGTATATACAGTCCTAATTCTAAATAGACTTTTCCTGAAGTTACATAGTCTTACTTTGTTGCAAAAGACTAAAAATCT
Source organism: Hyperolius riggenbachi (assembly GCF_040937935.1). Classification (NCBI taxonomy): domain Eukaryota; kingdom Metazoa; phylum Chordata; class Amphibia; order Anura; family Hyperoliidae; genus Hyperolius; species Hyperolius riggenbachi. The sequence goes on along the minus strand of NC_090656.1, from coordinate 178,077,630 downwards.
AATTGAACGTTTTGACTGCCTCGGGTGAATATACATGTTCATGCGGCCCTCACACAGATACATCTTGAACTATTGAACTTTTTATCTGGCTAACCCAGTGACCTCCCTAAATGTGCCTTGGGCAATTCAATACCAATAATGCTACACTTATCAGTGAACCCAGTGTAAACAACAAAAATCAAGATGCCTCAAATGCTCAGTCATTTTATATCTAGCAATAGAGAAGAACTTCATGAAACATAAAAAGGTACACCAAGCCATTTAGAGCCAGCCAGCTACAAGAAGACCCATTGTTGCACTTGCTAATGATAATCAAAGAAAGAATTCTCTGTTGCAGGGGCGTAACAATAGGAAATGCAGCCCCTACACCCTCCGGAGGGCCCAGCACCCCCCCCCCCCTGGGGCCCGCTCAGGGCTGTTTTGGGGGGCTGGAGGGGTCACAGCATGAGGGGAAAGCCATGGCCACAAATCGGTGGGGAAGGGAGGGGAGGTGCCCCCCCCCCCACCTCCTCACCTCGGGTTCTCCCCTCTGCGCTCCTCTCCAGCATCAATTAGTGTCTGTGCAGGCAGCAGGCAGCGGCAGATACACATACATTCCTTGCGTTCCACTGTGGATGTTCCTCTCTCTAGCGTCTGACGCTATCCAGGAAGTAGCGTCAGACGCTAGAGAGAGGAACACCCGCTGTGGAACGCAAGGAAGGTATGTGTATCTGCTGCTGCCCGCCGCCTGCACAGAAACTAATGGATGCTGAAGGGGAGCGCAAAGGGGAGAGCCCGAGGTGAGGGAGGGACCGTCCCCCCTCCCCAACGATGTGTGGCCATGGCTTTCCCCTCATGCTGCAACCCCTCCAGCCCCCCAAAATGGCCCTGAGCGGGCACCCGGGGGGCCCCGTCAGAATTTCTGCAGGGGGGCACGGTGATTCCTAGTTACGCCACTGCTCTGTTGCATGCTTATGCACATTGGAAGCAACAAGAATCCACTGTGACTTGCTATCTTACTCTAAGATAGGTGTGAGCAAGAATAATTTAGCGAAATGCTAATGCATTGGCTCTGTATGTAAGGCTTAACTCACCTAAGCTGCCACCTAACTTCCAAAGCATTCCAAGCCACATTCCATCTTCTGAAACTTCCACCTTTCAGTGGAAGCTCCATTTAAAAGACGGAGGTGTAAGAATATTGAATGTGGCCTGGCACGCATTGTAAGGGGAGGCAGCTGCTTAGGTGAGTTAACCATTGCAATCCAGCATGCTAACGTTCTATGTTCGCAACATTTCTAATCAGAGGCAGCCAAAGGGTGGTGAATCATTAAGGTGTGCTTACTTTCTCATAATATGGTTCGGGTAAATAATGTCTTTTTTTTTTGCACACAACAAGTTTTGTAGGTTGTTGCTGGCTTCATCAGGGAAAAAATCTCCCAATATGAGTGCAATGCACTAAGTGCTTTCATTACTGTAACTACTGTATGTGGATCTGTCAGCAATTACGAGGGTGCATCAACTCTGCAACTAAATTGGGACACTAGTGGTAGAAGTAATCTAATAAAAATTAGAAGGCTTCATATCAGCTTGGAGAAGTCCCTTTTTCTCCGGTCACATAAAAGGTATTGTGCTGACACAACATAGTACCTGCAAGCAGCAGTGATTTAGTTTTTAAACAAACGCAAAGCGCATCAAAGTGATGTGTACTGTAATACTACTCACCCGCCCAGGTAATTTATTAGCCATCTCAAAGTAGATTGCTAGACTTAAGCAACAACAAAAAATGTATAGCTACTAAAGCACTGACATTTACAAATACACAACGTTAATAATTTAAGGCTTGATGCTAACCAGTACTTTATGCTATAGATTAAAAACATAACATCGACCACAATGTAATGATTTTTTTTTGCACTCATGAAAGGCTAGTGCATGTGTGGGCTACATCCTCATAGATGAAAGGAATATTTTATGAGTCTTGGATTCTTTCCTATGATGATTTTGCTGCACACTCCATTTTAACAACAGTAGAACATTTTTAAAGATGAAGGGAAGGAGGGCAAAGGAGTCAGAGAAAATATAAAATATCTAGGTCTTAATATTTTAAAATGTTCTGTAGAGAATAACTGCTCAGATCATTAACCCCTTTTTGACTGAAGAACTTTTGGGCCTAGTGGTCTTAGTCATTCTAGTCACTTAACATTGGTCATTTTTCTTCACATTTTGGCTTACAGTTTCTTTGAAAAGGATTTTATTATCTCTCAAACAGGTAAGTGAGATACTTGCAATTTACACACACAATGCAACAAGGCTCACAGACAGGAAACTGTAAGGACCAAGGCCTTGACATCACACTGGGGAAGGGGTTTCCCAACAATATCAGCTTTACAGACACACACAGACACATGACCCTCCCCCACCCCCCATGATATATGCGCGAAAAAATGTAAAGATTTTTCATGGGAAAGAGTACCAGCTACTGATTGGGATTTAAATAGCAACTATTGACCTGACCTTGATTGGCTATATTTCTTCCTCTACCTGAATCAGTTTAGTTTTGCATGTTATTATTATTGCTATTATTATTATTATTATGTATTTCTATAGCACTGACATATTCCCATCACTTTACAAAGTGTATAAAGTCATGCAGGGTCGGATTTACCAGGAGGCACTGCAGGCATGTGCCTACAGGCGCCTGATGATGAAAAGGCGTCTCATTCCCCTCTCCAAGTGCCTCCCTCCTTCCTTACCTATGCAGAGTCCCGAGCGGGGCATACATGAGAGGTGGCTCACCCGGGTCTTGGCATACCACTGACCAGATATCTCTTCAGTCAGAGGCACCTCTGGCTACCTAATACTTGAGGGCACCTCTAGCTTCTTAATACTGAGAATAGCTCTGGCTACCTAATACTAAGGGACACCTGTAGCTACCTATAATGGGCAAGGGAAATAAGGGAGAAGTGACAGCTGGGCCAGCCAGCACACTTGCAGTGCGGTTCGGTGGGGGGTGGGGGTTTGTAGGTTCATGGAGGGTGAAGTCTAAGGTGCCAGGACATCTGTGCCTATAGGCTCCTGTGATGTAAATCCAGGCCTGAATTCATGTCACTAACTTTCCTTCAGAGGATCTCACAAACAAATCCCTACCTTACAGAAAAAGGACAGGAAGAATTGTCAGCGCTCCTAATCAGTCTGCAACTGAAATGAAACCAACAGAGGTGCGCAGCTTCCCCCAGGAACTTAAATACACACTATGAATACAAATTAGATGCAAACTATGCACTAAACCCTAATAAAGATAAATTGAATGCAAACTGATACACATGGATGCAGCTAGCCATAAGTAGACATACATGTTTGTACAGGAGGAGATATTGGCAGCACTTCCAAATGCAGGCTGCACCCGAGTTGAACAGTTACATACATGTGCAGAGCCCAAAACATAGCCTGTTATACAAATCCCTACCGTAGTCAGTCATTGTTTTATATTCCTATTGTAGTCTAAGGCTCGTACACAAATTACTTTTAAAGCTAAAATAACAGCAAAAAATAAAAACACATAAAATCACACCTTTTAAAGCAGAAAATTACTAAAAAGGCAAAAAAAAAAAAAAAAATCATAAACATATTGCAAAATGATTTTCAAAGGTATATTTGCTCAAAAGTGAAATTTTACATAATTTTTGTGAAAATTAAAGCGGAATATAACCGAGCATTTCAACTTTGCTCTAAAACATTATTTACAGCATATTATATAGACCCAGCATTTTTTTTTTTACTAGACAATCATTCGAAGGGTTACACACAAAGCTTGAAAGTTACATGCAGAGAAATGCTGCCGCAGCCGAACTTTCAGATAACGATACATTTAAGTAAACATAAGATAACAAGTGAGGAATGTGACATTCTCTGACTGTGCAGGAGCTGGTGGACACAGACAGAGAGTCAAACCATGTCTGGCTGCAATGCATAATGAATAACACCAATTATTAATAAAATGCACTATCAGCTCACAAAGCAAAAAACTGTACTTTTGCAAACCTATAACTTCTAAATGAATAATAATACTTATGCACAAATGCAAATATGATAACCGTATGGCATATAAAAAGTAGGAAAACATGTTTTTATTGATTATTATGTCAGGGTTTTAAACCGCATTAATGTGAAAAGATATCAGCATTTTTCGCTTATCACTGGTCAATAGATATAGAAATGTTATTAAGCACTCAAACAACATGTTAGCTCTGATTGCGATTGAAGATCGAGTAAAGCCATTTTACACACTAATATGGCATGGATCTGAGTAAATGGCAAGTTTCACAAAATGTGTTGTCCGAGTGCGTAATAAAATGTCTAAATCTGTTTTTCTCTTTTTGGATGCAGGTCCCTCTTATTTATTAAAATACTTCTAACTAACGGGGCATCCACATGACTGTATGGTTTATTTACTAAGCTTCCATTTGGTAAGGTCCAATATTCCCTAAATAAGTGTTTACTAGAGATGGCCCAAACAGTTTGCCGGCGGTCAGTTCCCGGCGAACTTGGGCTGTTCACCACTCTCGTTTGATGCAAATTTAAAAAAAAATTGTGTTCGCATTTTTTACATTGAAGTCATTAACAGTTGAACTGGGTAGAAACAAACAGAAAAAACACAGAGACACCAGGAGCCCGATATCGCGTGATAACGTCTCAGTATTGGGACTAAGTAATAAAAGTCAATATACTCACAAAAGTGGGTTGCTTATGACGGCAACCACTATCAGCACATGTGGAGAAGTACCGTCTCCACTCGGCCTTTAAGGTCGCTGCTCCTGAGAAAAAGAGGGTGTCCTATACAGGGATAGGGACAACCGCCCTAACCAGTACGGTGTGAAATTTCAGGAAATCAGAAAAGTAGGAGGCGCCCTTTAGTGTAGCACAATAGTAAATAGGTATTTTGAATTCACAAGGTAAGAGTAAATATTCCTACCTCAGATGACGACTCTCAGATCGATATATTGTAAATACATTTATTGAGAATTTGGACTAAGCACTTGGACAACGCGTTTCGCGACCACAAGTCGTCAGGTCAAATAATCGTGCTTAAAGAGAAAAAACAAGGATGGCGCTCTGAACCACATATATATATTACATTAAAACAAAAATATACAAAATTAGCATATGGAAACAAATCATGAGATTAGAGAGACAAATCACAACAATATACAAGATATGTCCTTATGGCGTCAATTACACAGTTATAAAAAGCCATCATGTGGCCCTAGGCGTTAGGTGCCAAATATATGGGAAGTCCCGTTAAAAAATAATAAATTAAATTAATAATACGGGTTCTTATAAAAATAGAAATATCTAGAATACATCTAAAACACATAATACATATTAGTTAGAGGTTATATAAGATCACAATTACTAATTACTAGTTAAAATTTCATAATTGTACCAATATATGAGTAGTAGGAATACTTACTCTTACCTCATTAACAGTTGACTTTAGCTGTTAATATCAAAGCCCCCTTATATGCAAGAAACACCAAATTTGGAGGACAAGAGGGAAAAACATTTTCAAAAAGACCTTATAGTGTTTGAGAAAATCGATTTTAAAGTTTTAAAGTTTCATAGGAAAAAAGTATATATTTAAATGCTGTGAATAACAGAAATTGTAGCAAAATTAACAGTAGTGTAAATTTACATATATCAAAAGAAAGAGCAATACATCTCATGGACCATGCAGGCTGGTATAGCTCAGGGTGCGAAGCCCCACTCGGCTGGGCTCTGCATTCTGGCCATCACAGCCTGCATGGGGACAAGGGGTTAAAGAGGCTCGGAGGGGGGACCCCACATTTTTTTTTTATTTCCCACACTCTGAACATTGAAAAAAGTTTACAAAAATAGGTAAAGTTGCCAGTGATTTTTATACTGCCATATTGCGGCTGTATAGAGATCCCTTGCCAAAGCATTTTGACTCCGGAGGGGTTTCCGGGGTGTCCGTACGCACTGCATATGGACCCCCTGGAAACCCAGTCATGAAACCCCTTGTCCCCATGCAGGCTGTGATAGCCAGAATGCAGAGCCCCAGCCGAGTGGGGTTTCGCATCCTGAGCTATACCAGCCTGCATGGTCCATGAAATGTATTGCTCTTTCTTTTGACATATGTAAATTTACACTACTGTTAGGTTTGCTACATTAACTGTCATTTACCATTTGAAATGTATGCTTTTTTCCTTTGAAAATTTAAATCAATTTTCTCAAAAACTATAAGGTATTTTTGAAAATGTTTTTTCCTCTTGTCCCCCTCCTTCCTGCACTGTCCCCCTCCACATACCCTTCACAGCCCAAGTTTGCCAGGAACTGACCGCCTGCAAACTGTTTGGGCCATCTCTAGTAAACACTTATTTAGGTAATATTATATTGGTTTTCCTCTTGTACCCATTGTTCCCCTCCACATACCCTGCAAATTTGGTGTTTCTAGTAGGTGAGGGGGCTTTGCTATTAACGGTTAAAGTTGGCGGCCGTTCGCCTGCCATATAGCGTACCTATGAAATTGCCGCTGGGAGACTTGGGTACAAGATACAGCCGATATACGGCTTATCCTGCTCCTGCACAAGTCCTGGCAGCATTAATTACTATTCCCCCTCCAGGTCGACGTGGATGATAGGGAATGATGTAATTCAGCTTCCAGCTCTTGCTGGCGGCCAAATTACAGTGTTTCGAAAGTAACTTAAGTTCCGTCTTCTGACGGCACTGAATTTACTCACTGGGCACCGCTATAGCTGTAATTGCCATTACGGTTTATGGTGGCGCCGGCTGCGCCCAAATCTCCTGCACTGTTATTGCAGCACTTGGACATATAAGTCTATGGAGCCCACTGCGAACAGTCATTTTTTGAACTTCTGAAAAAAATTTGCATTCAAAGTTCGCAAAACCAAAATTTGATGTTCGCTACATCTCTAGTGTTTACAATCTCTGCAGTCTGATGTTAGAAACCTCCTCCAGCCATATCTCTAAACATAACAAAACAGCAAACAAAGAGAATGTGACCTGGTCTTATATTCAAAAGGTAGGTGCAACAGCCTTCAATAACTAAATATTGGGAAATGCTTAAAGAAAACCTGTAACTAAAAAAAGTTCCCCTGGAGCTACTCACCTCGGGTCTCGCTGTGCCCCTCCAAACAGCGGAGATGTAAATATTTACCTTCCTGGCTCCAGCGCAGCCACAGTATCGGCTCTCCGCTCGGAAATAGCCGATGGCTGTGGGTCCGCTCTACTGCGAAGGCACAAGTCTCCTGCGCTTGCATAGTAGAGCAGACCTACCAGAGATTGGTTATTTCTGCCTATCTCCATGCTAAGAGCCGCAACAGCGCCCCCGCTGGAGCCAGGGATAGAGATGTCGCGAACCTCCGATTTTCGGTTCGCGAACCCTGTTCGCGAACTCCGCGAAAGGTTCGGTTTGCGAAAATGTTCGCAAATCGCAATAGACTTCAATGGGGAGGTGAACTTTGAAAAATAGAAAAAATTCTAATGGCTAGTAAAATGATAGAAAACATGTTTCAAGGGCTCTAATACCTAGAGGCAGGCATGATTGAGTGAAATACACATCAAAAGTCCCAGGCAAAAATCTAGATTTCACATAAACCCCTATTTTAGGCCACCCTCCTACCGGAGCAAGGAGGGTCTCATCTGCCAGAAAATTATATTATTTCAAAAGCCAGTTTACATACCATAGCTGAGAATTGAACCCAGGTCTCACTGTGTGGTGGGCAAGTACCTTAACCACTGTACCACAACAGTACTAACTGAAGCTGGCCTAGCATTTACCATTTATGCTCAATCCAAGAGAAAACTTAGACAAGAAAAATAACATTTATATCACGCTTTTCTCCTGGTGGACTCAAAGCACCAGAGCTGCAGCCACTAGGGCACGCTCTATAGGCAGTAACAGTGTTAGGAAGACTTGTCTAAGGTCTCCTACTGAATAGGTGCTGGCTTACTGAACAGACAGAGACGAGATTTGAACTCTGGTCTCCTGTGTCAGAGGCAGAGCCCTTAACCATTACACCATCCAGCCACTGCTTACAGATATGTAGCCAGACATGGCCTTGTCTTTTGTGTTCAACAGTTGTCCAAAGAGAACCCCAGATAGCCAGGTAGATTCATATCTCTCTCTTTCTCTCTCTCTCTCTCTCTCTCTCTCTCTAGTAGGGATGGTCACCACTTTCCGCGGAATTGTATTTTTGAGCATAAATGGATTGAGCATAAATGGTACATGCTAGGCTGGCTTCAGCATGTAGTGTTGGTGAGAGAGAGAGAGAGAGAGAGAGAGAGAGAGAGAGAGAGAGAGAGAGAGAGAGAGAGAGAGAGAGAGAGAGAGAGAGAGAGATTAATCTACCTGGCTATCTGGGGTTCTCTTTGGACAACTGTTGAACACAAAAGACAAGGCCATGCCTGGCTACATATCTGTAAGCAGTGGCTGGATGGTGTAATGGTTAAGGGCTCTGCCTCTGACACAGAAGACCAGAGTTCAAATCTTGTCTCTGTCTGTTCAGTAAGCCAGCACCTATTCGGTAGGAGACCTTAGGCAAGTCATCCTAACACTGCTATCTTGTCTAATTTCTCTCTTGACAATTGTTGAACACAAAAGACAAGGCCATGTCTGGCTACATATCTGTAAGCAGTGGCTGCATGGTGTAATGGTTAAGGGCTCTGCCTCTGACACAGGAGACCAGGGTTTGAATCTCGTCTCTGTCTGTTCAGTAAGCCAGCACCTATTCAGTAGGAGACCTTAGGCAAGTCTTCCTAACACTGCTACTGCCTATAGAGCGTGCCCTAGTGGCTGCAGCTCTGGTGCTTTGAGTCCGCCAGGAGAAAAGCGTGATATAAATGTTATTTGTCTTGTCTAAGTTTTCTCTTGGATTGAGCATAAATGGTAAATGCTAGGCCAGCTTCAGTTAGTACTGTTGTGGTACAGCGGTTAAGGTACTTGCCCACCACACAGGGCTCAAGGACCTTACCTTGTATAAAGGGGGGTGGGGCTCCACCAGTGAGTGCAGTCTGATTGGCAATAATGTGTCTGCTGACTGTGATGTAGAGGGTCAAAGTTACGCTCCATAGAGCATTATGGGGAGAATCGAACTTCTGGGAAAGTTTGTGTTTGGTAGGCGAATGCGAACCACCGAAGTTCGCCTGGAACCGTTCGCTGGTGAACCATTCGGGACACCTCTAGCCAGGGAAGGTAAATATATCAAGCCTTGTCAGGCTCATCGAGCCAGGATTGCGGGATGCTTCAGGGGAGCCAGCGCTGGATTGCCTGAAGCTACAGGGGAGGGGGAAGCCTCATTGGGACCCTGAGGCTTCCCCATCCCGAGCTAAGTACCCCCAGGGGAACTTTTTTTTTGTTACAGAGTCTCTTTAAGGTTTGGTTCCCATTCCACCAAAAATGTACCTGTTCGGTGCAGGGCAGCAACAGCCATGCAAACAGATCCAATGTTAAAAATGATTTGTGCTTCTACTTGCTATTTTTGATGGATCTGCTTTGTACATTACAATGAAACACAATGCAAGGCTCTGCTGCATTTTTAGTGGATGCATTTCCCATAGAAACCTTTGGACCTTCTGGAATCAAATGGAACAAGAAAACAGAGGAGAGCGGACACTGAACTAGCCTGCTCTGATCCAAAAGGGCTATTTTGCTCCATTTTTAAATGGAACAAGCCTAGGGTCACTCTGAATGTAAAGGAATATGGGTATATTTCCAGAATTTAAAAAAAAAGCACAGAAAAGATTTACAAAATTTAATACTTAAGATGTTTTTTTTTTTTTTTTTACAGCAAAACTATATTCCTCTGAAAATTCAAGCCCTTGAAAATCTATTTTTCCTCATCACTAGAATTCACCTTGAAATAAGAAAAAACAGTTTGAGTAATCTATGAGAAATAGCCAAGAGTACTGTTTGCTCACTCATCTATTTATAGAGATTCTTCATAATTTTTGATAAATGGAATAACATTCAGAAGCATATCCTGTTGTACTACAACAGGAACAACACAAATCATTCAATAGACACAAAGCTTATGAAAATGAAAATCAAATAGATACCAAAGAGAATAAACTCGTTTTCTTCTATCTACACTGGAATAACAATCCTGATGGTACAAGTTAGTGTTAGGCTGTAATCATACAATTCATTTTCTTTCCATTTTGCAGTTATGGCCAAAACAATGTTAATCACATTTTTTACTAAAAGCTTTGAGTTAATATAGTCAATTCACTGTTTCGTGTGTTATTTAGAGTATTCCCAAAGTAACTTAAATTGGCAATCTATAAAATGAATACAGTCTTTCTGCTGGACCTGGTCCAATTTAATCTGTGACCTTGAATAAAACTAAAGGTACAGCCTTACCTGGGCTGCTTGCAATAAGCTTCTTAGGTCTGTGTGTTTGTGTGTTCCATTTGTGTATTCCAGGACAGCTGCTATTGATTTGAATTAAAGCCAAGATTTAGACTGACAGTTTGAAGCACAGTTCTTCTTTACTGTATAACCTTTTATGCAAAACTCTGATGATTTAATATTTATGGAGTTTGAAGAAAACTGTCTGGAGGAGATAACATTCTCCATTATCGGCCCTTTTAAGGTTGAGAAGTATGAAGCCAAGCAAGTTTACAGCAGAATTCTACATGATGCACAAATTGTCTTCTTCAGCCTGGCTGTTCATGTGGCTAGGCTAAAATCTAGTAGCCTGTTATCATTCGAAAAGGATTTCCTTGTATACAGAAATGTTGATGCACAGATTGCTGTGCAAGCATCCTTCTGCTTTTCCTGCATTCTATATTTTACTCCTTTTTTATAGCTTTACATTGGGCGAAATATTGAGGAGTGCATATCTAGTCTCTTCACTGAATGTTATAGTTCTACTCCTCATCACTGGAGTCTGGTAAACGGTTAAGTATTAGTTAATGCATAAGTCTACAACAAATATTGTATGTAGCCTGAACAAGTTACATGTCTCCTCATCACACTGATTCTGTGGTATATGATGGTTAACCAAACGTGGTCTTATCTTTTGGTCATAAATTAGCTAGCATCTCTGTAATGGCCCATACTCACGGGCTACAAATGTCGCCGCAACATGCGGCGCGCGCGTGTTGCAGCGACAGGTCACCCGTGAGTATGCGGCGTTGCCCGGGCGCGCACCCCGAACTGTCGCTCGTCGCTGATGTCGCCGGGCGATTGAACCGCTCAATCGCCTGGCGACAGTCGCCATCGCAACTCCGCCACAACTGTCGCTAGTCCGCGTGAGTACGCGGACTAGCGACAGCAACAAGATAAGTATCCATTGGGCTTCCGGCAGGGGGAGGCGCAACATCGACAGCTTCCGCCGCATCAGTTGCCAGGTCCCTCCGCCGTGTGTATGTGGAGGGACCTGGCGACGAGCTGTCGCCGGCCTGTCGCGCACATGCTCCTTGTGTGCTGGCGACAGGCCAAAAAGTTGCCCGTGAGTATGGGCCATAAGACCCTTTTGAAGTTGTAATTAAAACATCCAATTACTTTTATTGCATAACAATGTATCTCATTTTTAATGTCCAGTGTATATAAGCGGTGTTCTAAATTATGTCAGTATACAAGAATCAGTCTGATGAAGGCTTCACAACCAAAAGCTTACTGCTCTTCTTCTAAGTTAGTCAATTAATGCTATCATCCTGATTCAAACTTCTTGCTTTTTGTAACGATTGGTGTCTGCACGCAGAGAGAATCTGATTCTTGGCGATCTGCAGTACCACTAAGAATGCAGATATACGCCTGATTATCGATGATCTGCAGAATCAGCGATAATACAGATGTATTGCTAACCTCTGGACACCAGAATAGTGAGAGTGTTTGGTGCAACAGTAACAACTCTGAGTGGAGACCACCAGGGGAGCTGGCGGCCTAAGACTCCTGAGGAATTCACCCCTGACTGTGGGTGATATTCCTGTAGCCTGTGGACCCCTGGGCAAGGGACCGAGGCTGGGTTGCAGGAAGCCCTGCAGCTAATATGAAAGGTATTGCCCTGGACAGGGCTAATGTAATACAGTAATAGTACAATCCTAGTCTGGGTGTGAGGTCCGTAGTCACGACACCCTGGAACTAGTCTGGAAGATAATATAAATGATAATGCAATTCCCTAGTCTTGGGTGTGAGGTCCGTGATCGTCAACACCCTGGAACTAGTCTGGAATATAACACAAAGACAATACAGTTCCCTAGTCTTGGGTGTGAGGGCCTTGATCTCAATACCCTGGAACTGGTCTAACAAATAAACAGTACAAGGTAATTTGGCTCAGTGTGAATTCCCAATTCCTCCTGGTTCAAACACACTGTAAGGATCTGACTATGGTCTGAATGCTTCCACTAAGTGTTAGCAATGACAGACAACCAGCAACCGACAAGCAGGCAGAATATATAGTAGCTGAAGACTGCTGCCCCGCCCAAGCCACTCAGCTAATCATGAGTCCAGCAGGAATCAGCTGATCATCCTGATCAGCTGACACTTCCCCTGCTGGTATAAAGGTCCTGACTTCTGGCCTGCGCGCGCGTAGCTCTTCATCCATCTATGTGGACTAACAGACCCAGCCACTCCAAAGGCACGCTGCTGCGTACAAACTGCCACCTTGGACGCGGAAACAGCCGCTTTGCTATTAGAACATGCGGCGGCTTTTCCGCGTTCTGCCACACTACCAGACGCGTGCCTACGCGTGCAAACCGCCGTGTTGGACGTGGAATCAGCCGCCTTGCTTTCAGCAGACGCGGCGGCTTTTCCGCGTTTTCTCACACTTTTAATGTGTAATTAGTCAGTCGATAGAGCTTTAATTAACAGCAAACAATGTGGACTAAGGGACTACGGGAAAAACTGGATATAGCAAGTCATGTCCATTTTGGCACAAACAGATGTTAGACTTGACACAGTGCAAAGTAAGGAAATGGAAGCCATTCTTGACAGAATTGGTTCTGCGGCTCTTATGACCTTACATAAGAGTATAGACAATGATTTTAGAAACACCCCCATCTGCCCAATTGACCATACATCAGCCTCTGCTTTAAAACAAATGCTGTCATATTGTCAGGTAGATGGGCTGAGAATGTGGCCACACTGAACAAAGTCCTGGCCCTGTCTACCCATCTGGCTACATTGACATTGACAGGTGGGGTGTGGCTTTGCGAACTTTGATCAAGTGCCCTGTCTACGCACGTGAATATTAATCAACATTTCCTCCATTGTAAATGAGGATGTATGGTTAAGTGGGCAGGAGCGCTATGGCTATGATTGCAAAATGCTCAGTTTGAACCAAGAAGCACAGACTACATCTGGGTCTGTAATCCTTCTAAATTCTTTTTTTTATTTATTTATTTTTATTGAGTTTGGCAGAAAAGGCGGTAAGGATCAGGAAACTATAATCTTCAGAGACAAAAGATGATGTTTTAGATTAATTTTTGTTTTCAATTTATAATATGCTAATTTTATCTTATGCAGTGGGAGTAGAAAAACTGGGATACCCTTTAGAAAGTGGGATAATCTTCAAAAATATAGTAATATGAGCTCAGTAACCTGAGCATAATCTACATAATAGTAATTTAAAGTTGAATGTTGATGCTGATGGAAGGCTTTTAGAGGTGATAGTGAAGGTGGGAAGGGTGGAGGTGGCACTGCAGTTTGATTGGGATGTTTGTACTACACCCTGGGATATATCCTCACTGGCATGCTCAGGACAGATCGACAGATCAATTAGTTAATCAACAGTAATGGCCCATACTCACGGGCTACAGGTCGCCTGTGAGTATGCGCTGTTGCACGGGCGCGCACCCCGAACTGTCGCTCGTCGCTGATGTCGCCAGGCGATTGAACTGCTCAATCACCTGGCGACAGTTGCCGCCGCAACTCCGCCGCAACTGTCGCTAGTCCGCCTGAATACGCGGACTAGCGACAGCAACATCCATTGAGGAATACGGAGCTTCCGGCGGGGGAAGGAGGAACGTCGGCGACAGCTTCCGTCGCGCCGCTGGTCCCTCTTCCGTGTGTGTACGCGGAGGGACCTGGCGAGGAGCTGTCGCCGGCCTGTCGCCCACACGCTCACTTGTGCTGGCGACAGGCCCAAAAAGTTGCCCGTGAGTATGGGCCATTAGAAGCAGTCCAGCACTACCATGCACAAGTATTTTGTTTTGTAAAGCACTTAAATGCTGTTACATAGCTTTGCGTCTTATGGAGCAAAAAAATACATTAAAGTGGTCTGAAACTCTGACTTAACATTCAATAAAAATGTGTTTTCCTACTTTGTATTATTCATACATTTATCATATTTGCTTTTGTGCACACCTAATATTGTCTGTTTACAAATTACAAGTTTCCAAAGTGTAATTTTTCTTGCCTTGAAGTCTGGAATTGCATTTTATTCTTTTATAACTGCTCTATTGAGCTATTCTGAACACTGTGTGTGCCTGAAGCAGAGACAGTTTCTCAGAGAGTGTTTGTTTACATTCCAGTGTTAATACATTTGTGTTTAACAAGTAAATAAGATACAGTTATCTACAGTTTGGATGCGGAGTGAAGCTGAATAGCAGGAGAAAATGCTTTGTTTAACCATTTCAGTGATGTTCTGCTAGAATTTTTCTCTGGGAATTTTTTAGAGCAAAGTATAAATGCTGGCTTTCAGACCACTTTAAATGTGAAATATTGAAAAAATAACACATTTCTTTTGGTTTCCTGTTATTTTTAAATACAAGCTACTGTGCTCCTAAGCAGATGCTAAACTAAACCTTAAACTAAACAAGGCAAATTCTAATAGTCATAATAATAGAGTATAGAAGCTAAGCGATGGACAGGATATTTTTTGTGTTTCAAAATAAAGTAAACCTGAAGGCATTAGAAAAAAAAATTGCACTAGCCCGAGACTAACTTCTCTACACACAATCGGTTCAGGTGAAATAAAAATGATCTATTTTTTCAATCCAAATGATTTTGTTGACAATACAATGGTTGGCTAAAAATGTGTTCTATGGAAGAAATCTTTCATTTATTTTATTATAAATAGCTCTTGGACTAAATAAAATAAACATCCCTCAATGCTTTGAGATTTAATTAGAGCTACAATATGTATTCTTTACCATAAAAGGGCATTCTTAAAAAGAGGTGGCATACAGATGAACAAGTATTGTAACCTATCAAGAATGCAAAAAGAGTCTCATTTTTGCCATTTGTTTCGAGGTAATTCGTTAAGCAAGTAATCACTTAGAAATGAAACTGATATGCTGTATGCCACACTATGTAATGATATAATCTTTTAGTAAAAGAAGGGTTTGGCAATTTTGTTTAATGTTTGTGTTTCTGATTAGCGCTCAGGTTTAGTTTTAATTTACATATATTGCACCTGTGTCACTTGATTGAGTATTAATAAAGTGAGGTTCTTCACTTTAAAGCGGAACTGTACATTCGATTAAAACAAACTGTTGCACTTACTTGGGGTTCCCCCACCTCCCAGCAGCCGTCCTGTACCACACCGGTCCTGCATGATCCTCCGTTCTCCCGCCGTGTCCAAGTTTCGTTACCGGCGCCTGCGAGCCCCGGGCTATGCAAAACTTTCTTCTTGCCCCAGCCCACAATATGGTCCTGCTATTAGCGCAGGACGCTATTGCAGACTGGAATGCGATGAAAGCTTCACGTAGCCCGGGGAGCGCAGGCACAGTTGCAAAACGATGCTTAGACACGGCGGGAGAATGGAGAATCGTGCAGGACTGGCACGGGATAGGACGGCTGCTGGAGGCTTGGGAAAGCCCCAGGTAAGTGAAACAGTTTGTTTTTTTCGAATTCCGCTTTAAATACAGTAGATCTTCAAGATGCTACATAAGTCCCTCAAATAGTTTAGCCTACCCTCTTCTGGACACTGGAAGTGAGGAATCAGGATGAGCCCTTTGTCCTTCAAGACAATAGTGCTTTGCAAAGGGGTGGGTGGGCTTTGTTTTCTTAAGGACCATGTTGGATGGTATTGCTCAGTGGGCAGAGCCCCACACTTGTGGACTCTGAAATGTATAGTAAAAAGGTAAAAAGCAGCATGCATGGGGGATAATAAAACAAGGGGTGAATAAAATATTGAAGGTCGGCTCAAGTAAAAAAAAAAAAAAAAACCCTTGCAGATATGACAAAAATGTCAGGGAAAGTTTTTTTTTTAATAAATTACACCTGCATATATAAAATATGTCCCATATTAGAATTATCACCAGCAGCATAGGGATGGTCAAGAATTACTTTGTGAAATCCTATATTGCAGTAATTGCAGCAACAACCGGAGTGAATGCACGGCACACAACGCCTGTTTAGTAAATGCATGATTTAAGTGATCGCCCATTTACCTTTTCACCTTCTAAAATAAGACACACGTTCAGGTAGTAATCATTTCTAGCAGGCTCAAGAAACTATTAGATGATAATATCCATAAAAGGCATCATCAAATAGAATACCTTCAAATACGGAATTAAACAGATCTTTAGTATACTAAACTTCATTAGCTGTTCCCTTTCACAGCTGCTTTATCTCATTAGGTCGCCTCAGGCACCGCAACGATCCTTCAACTGCCATTCAAATCCCCTCATATATAAAATACAAGAAGTGCTCCAATCAGGATTATCACAGCAGCAATGTTAATCCCATCACAGATCTTATTATAGAATCAATAAAATTACATAATATAACAATAAAATTGCTAAAATCTGTTCAAACAGTTTTCTGTGAGTTGGATTATTGTGGCTCTGTATATTTAACAAGCTGACACATCATTGCATTCCAGCGGATCTGGAGGTGTGTTTAGCTTCTAGGAACAACAATGCATTATTTCCATATTTCAGCAGTGATGCATTGGGAGACATCTCAAAGCTCACTCCAACCTGAATTATTGCAAATACTTTCTGTTTTAACTACTAGATGACCGCTCCATGCCAATTGGCGTGGACGCGCCGGCAGCCCCAGGACCGCCTAAACTTGTATTTAAGCTGGGTATTTTCAGCTTTATTGTACAAAAACTTTGTTCAAGAAAACTAAAAATACCCACTTTAAATATAACTGGTATATACCTTCAAGAGAAGTAAACCAAAAATACCTCTCTTTTTAAATAGTTTTGATTGTTTTATACATTTTGTTTATACACCTCTATTGGGAGGTTGAAGTTTATTTCTGTGTGTGTGTTTTTTTTAAACCCCACAAGAGCCCATCAGGAAGTTCTGGGGGCTGGGTTTCCTTCCATAAGCCCTTGTTCATAGTTGCAATCCTATGTAACCGGATTTGTGAGTAATATTTGTATTTTTATAGACTATTTTGGTGGAAAAGGTTACTGCATTATTGGTTCCTGGTCTTATATTTTGTTTGTTTTTCTTCCTGGAAGGTCATCTGGTTCCTAAATCACAAATTCACAGTAGTGTATAACCTGCAAAAGTAGTGCCATAGCTATAGATCCATGGGCTCTAGTGCAGATTTTACACTTGCCAGAGCAGCTAAACCAGCTATCCAAGGACAACCCCTGTGTCAGAGAAGTTTAAGCAAAGAAAAAGCCTCAATTCACTAAGCTCATCTCCTGTCTTTAATAACGTTTCTGAGTTGTTTCTAGTGTTATATACCATGGTGATAAGGCATGTATTATTCACTAAACAATTACAATACCTCAGGCAAACCTAAAGTTAACTCTTCTGTCTTTAAGTTAAAGAGAGTCTGAAGCGAGAATAAATTTCGCTTCAGACCTCATAGTCAGCAGGGGCATGTGTGCCCCTGCTAAAAGGCCGCTATCCCGTGGCTAAACGGGGGTCCCTTACCCCCGAAATCCCCTCCGAACAGCGCATCCCCTCTTCCGGATTAAGGCAGGGCTAACCGCCGCAGCCCTGCCTCACACGCGTCTGTCAGCGTGTATCTCCACCTCTCCCCCGCCCCTCTCAGTCTTCCTTCGCTGAGAGGGGCGGGGGAGAGGCGGCGATGCACCGCTGATAGACGGCGCTGAGAGGCAGGGCTGCAGCCGTTAGCCCTTCCTCAAGACCAGCAAAATCTACGACCAAGTTTGTCGTAGATTTTGCAGGGGGGGTTGGGGGTCAGGGACCCTCGTTTAGCCGCGGGATAGCAGCGTTTTAGCAGGGGCACACATGCCCCTGCTGACTATGAGACAAGAAGCGAGATTTATTCTCGCTTCAGTGTCTCTTTAAGGAGAGATCTCTAAAGTTAACTATTCAATCCTTAAAATAACTGCAGAATTCTAAAGTTATTGACAGGTGACAGGCCCTATATAATAACTACAGAGGTGATAATAACTTAAGAACAGAAATGATAAGATAACTCTCTAACTGTGAAAACGTATCTTTACACCTTAATAAGGCAAGCTTATTTAGTGAATTAACACTGAAAACACTGATCGATGTGTAGTGGTAAGTTTTCTCTTGCCTTACTATCACCATCATGATCTTAGTGAAATGAGACAAAAGTAATGGTTAATAATTACCACTTATCAAAGCACATGTCAAGGTGATCATTACCACTATAGCACTAATAAAAAGCTACATGTCGGCTTCATGTTGGTCTTTAAGTATGGTCACAACCTCTGCATCTCCTATAGCTACTCCAGTCCCCAAAACGGAAAAGTTAAAATGTCAGTAGTGAACCCTCAGGCCAAGTTCACAGTGCTCAGCTGTGTTGCAGAATAATTGTCCATGTCAACTCACTACCATTAAAATTGTAGGGGGGCTGTTTACAGTTCTGCATTGTAATTGATCACATTATTCTAGCTCGCTGTATGCAGGCTTTATATTAAAGTTTATGTCCAGTCTCCATTGCAGTTCACACTGTTTAAAATGCAACAGACCACTGTGAACCTAGCCTCTTCACCACTAAGGGTTGTTATTCCTTATGGACAAGAGCAATTTTCACATTTCAGTGCTTCTCCCATTCATTCGCCAATAACTTTCTCACTACTTATCACACCAAAATAATCAATATCTTTTTTTTTTTTACCACCAATTAGACTTTATTTGGGTGGTAGTGTTTGCTAAGAATTATTTTATTTTATATGGATTTTAAATGGAATAAGAATTCAAAATGTAAAAAAAAATTACTACATCACTTAGATTAGTGAATGGGAACATGTTCCCATCCACCAATCTGTCCTGTAACTGCTCATCATGCAGGTGAGTGCGGGTGCACACGTGCCGCCCATAGAAACCCACAGACCAGTATCTACACCCCTGGAATGGGAACAGTACCCCGCGGCTAGTGGTTAATAATGCATATGGCATCTACCAAGCAAAATAACATTTTTACATTGGATTGGCTTCATTTTAGTCACCCTTTAAATATATAATTAATTTTTTAGCAGACAAAAAATGATAAAAAAAGAATGTATTTTAGTGGGAAGATGATTTATGCTTTGGTTGAGTTTAATTAAATTATCTTTCTTATTTCGGGAATAGATTGTCTTAAATTACAATAACAGCTAAGGTTATTTTAGATTTGCTACGAAATAAGTGGAAGTTTTTTTCTCTGACCTCATTTAGTGCAGTGGAAGTCAGCTATTCCATGTCTATTAATACTTCAATAAAGTCCATCTTTTATGGTCAGCTGAAATAGTTGTCAAATTTAAACCTGCATATTAATTGGTTAATAATGAGCTAGTAAAGCCAGATAACTGCAGGTAGGCTTATCAGTCAAGGGAAAAAGAATAGATGATTCTCTTCTCCTATGCATCTATAATTATACTGTGATTTAGGCATTCTAATAAAGTGAATTATTTGATCCTCAGCAAATATATGGTTTAATTTACATTTTATAATTCATAATAAATTCTGTTTGTGCAACAATAATAATTTTGCTACAGGATCTTCTCAAAAAAATTAGCATATTCTGATAAAGTTCATTATTTTCTGTAATGTACTGATAAACATTAGACTTTCATATATTTTAGATTCAAATACACACAACTGAAGTAGTTCAAGCCTTTTATTGTTTTAATATTGATGATTTTGGCATACAGCTCATAAAAACCCACATTTCCTATCTCAAAAAATTAGCATATTTCATCCGACCAATAAAAGAAAAGTGTTTTTAAAACAAAAAAAAGTCAACCTTCAAATAATTATGTTCAGTTATGCACTCAATACTTGGTCGGGAATCCTTTTGCAGAAATGACTGCTTCAATGCGGCGTGGCATGGAGACAATCAGCCTGTGGCACTACTCAGGTGTTATGGAGGACCAGGATGCTTCGATAGCGGGCTTAAGCTCATCCAGAGTGTTGGGTCTTGCGTCTCTCAACTTTCTCTTCACAATATCCCACAGATTCTCTATGGGGTTCAGGTCAGGAGAGTTGGCAGGCCAATTGAGCACAGTAATACCATGGTCAGTAAACCATTTTCCAGTGGTTTTGGCACTGTGAGCAGGTGCCAGGTCGTGCTGAAAAATGAAATCTTGATCTTCACAAAGCTTTTCAGCAGATGGAAGCATGAAGTGCTCCAAAATCTCCTGAAAGCTAGCTGCATTGACTCTGCCCTTGATAAAACACAGTGGACCAACACCAGCAGCTGACATGGCACCCCAGACCATCACTGACTGTGGGTACTTGACACTGGACTTCAGGCATTTTGGCATTTCCCTCTCCCCAGTCTTCCTCCAGACTCTGGCACCTTGATTTCCGAATGACATGTAAAAGTTGCTTTCATCCGAAAGTTGGACCACTGAGCAACAGTCTAGTGCTGCTTCTCTGTAGCCCAGGTCAGGCGCATCTGCCGCTGTTTCTGGTTCAAAAGTGGGTTCATGCTTCCATCTGCTGAAAAGCTTTATGGAGATGAAGATTTCATTTTTCAGCACGACCTGGCACCTGCTCACAGTGCCAAAACCACTGGTAAATGGTTTACTGACCATGTTATTACTGTGCTCAATTGGCCTGCCAACTCTCCTGACCTGAACCCCATAGAGAATCTGTGGGATATTGTGAAGAGAAAGTTAAGAGACGCAAGACCCAACACTCTGGATGAGCTTAAGGCCGCTATCGAAGCATCCTGGGCCTCCATAACACCTGAGCAGTGCCGCAGGCTGATTGCCTCCATGCCGCGCCGCATTGAAGCAGTCATTTCTGCAAAAGGATTCCCGACCAAGTATTGAGTGCATAACTGAACATAATTATTTGAAGGTTGACTTTTTTTTGTTTTAAAAACACTTTTCTTTTATTGGTCGGATGAAATATGCTAATTTTTTGAGATAGGAAATTTGGGTTTTCATGAGCTGTATGCCAAAATCATCAATATTAAAACAATAAAAGGCTTGAACTACTTCAGTTGTGTGTATTTGAATCTAAAATATATGAAAGTCTAATGTTTATCAGTACATTACAGAAAATAATGAACTTTATCACAATATGCTAATTTTTTTGAGAAGATCCTGTACTATGTATTAGAGAAAAATCCCACCATGCATCATGAAGGAAACGTTTCTTAATTGTTCAAATGCAATCTTTTTTGTTGTTAGTCACACTGCATAGATGAAAAGCTATTACAGCTCAATAGCATGGATTACCGTATATACTCGCAAGCAAGCCGAATTTTTGATCCCCAAAAAGTGGGTCAAAAGTTGGGGGGGTCGGCTTGCTTGCGAGTCATGTTGTAGAAATCCCGCTCCTCCCCCATGGATGCCGCTGCTATTACCTTAGCTCGGCACCGCTTCTATTCCCCTGTCCTGCTCGTAATTCCCAGCAGTGCGCCCCACAGCGGCTGCTGTGATGAGGGAGGGAGCCGTAGAGAGAGAGAGAGAGCGGTTCCCATAGTAACGGCAATACACATCGCCGCTACAGGAAGCCGCTCTCTCTACGGCTTCCTCCCTCATCACAGCAGCCGCCGTGGGGGGTGCTGCTGGGAATTACGAGCAGGACAGGGGAATAGAAGCGGTGCCGAGCTAAGGTAATAGCAGCGGCGGCCGTGGGGGGAGCGGGGGGATGCACTACCTACCTATACTGGGCACTATACTAGCTATACTGGGGCACTATACTAGCCATACTGGGGCACTATACTAGCTATACAGGGCACTATAGTAGCTATACTGGGGCACTATACTAGCTATACTGGTCACTAAACTAGCTATACTGGGGCACTAAACTAGCCATACTGGGGCACTATACTAGCCATACTGGGGCACTATACTAGCTATACTGGGCACTATACTAGCTATACTGGGCACTATACTAGCTATACTGGGCACTATACTAGCTATACATGGCACTATACTAGCTATACTGGTTACTATACTAGCTATACTGGTTACTATACTAGCTATACTGGGCACTATACTAACTATACTGGGCACGATACTAGCTATACTGAGGCACCACCTACCCATACTGAGCACTATACTAGCTATACCGGGACACACTGGGGGATCACACAGACAGCATTTCCTACCCCCGGCTTATATGAGGGTCAATCATTTTTTCCTGTTTTTTCAGGTAAACGTTGGGGGGGGGGGGGGGGTCGGCTTATATGCGGGTCGGCTTGCTTGTGAGTATATACGGGTTTGTTGGGCTTTAAAACTGACACAATTTATTTTCACATTCACAGACTTCACTGCCAGTGCCAAGATCTTCAAATTTAGAAATGATGAGCACCGCCATCTTGGATATTAGGTAGAGAATGCCTGTACAGTGGTTACCTAGGAAGTAATCCTGCTTTGTGAGTATAAAATTTTGTTGGGCTTTCGATTTCCCTTTTCTGTATCTTGGATATGATGTCATAACCCAACAAATGCAGGCTGTCAAAAACTCAAAAAGGAAAACTATTGCCAGAAGGAGGAGAATATAATATAGCATTCAGGAGACCCATTTTTACCTTAATTACCCTGCTTATAGCATTAAAAACACTTTCTGTATGTATATATTGTATTAGTGAGTAATCCCTCCCTCCAAGTGATACTTAGCCTACATTGCCTGTCTCACAGCCTTTGCCCCAGAGCATATTTGAAGAGATTGTTGCTAATAAATGTGTGGTAAGGATTTTTCCCAATCATAGGTCTTTATAAAGTAATACTAAACTAGATGGTGTCATTTCTGCAGAAACCACAGAATGTTGGTTATGTGTCCGATTGGCTGTATGTGGCTCCGCCCACCTTGACAAATTTTAACCCCAGTCACCCAGTGACCCAGTGTGCCAAGTTTGGGAACTCTGGCTTTAATACAGTGAGAATTACAGCTGTTTACATTTTCTCATTTAACTCAATGGGGAAAATCTGATTGTGGCTCTGCCCACTTTTTGGGGTCCCCAAAATGTGACAGAATTTTTCAGCTTCACCCCATGACTAAGTGACCCAAGTTTGGTGAGTGTAACTTCAAAGCTGTACGAGTGGCAAAAGTTTACAATTTTCCAATGAAAGTCTATGGGGAAAATGGGGTCTTCAGTGGGCCACCACAGGGGCACGGAGCATGGGATTGCTTAACAAAGCACAAGCAACCTATTCGGGTATGAGCCAAACGTGTGCAAAGTTTCATAATTGTACTCCTAAAACTCTGGGAGGAGTAGCGTATAGAAAATTGCTAAATATTCATTGGCTGTTGGTAGCTCCACCCACTTTGGGGTGCCTCCCTAAAATACATATTTTTATTTGGGGTGACACCAACAATATGTGGTCCGAGTTTGGGAAGTGTAGCTTCAAAATTGTACGAGTGGCAGTGATTTTAAATAAGAAAAAAAGACACTGAGAGCCCAATATGGTGTAGTATGCTCAGGACAATAGTGAATAATGTAATGTGAGAAGGTTATACTCACAAACAAGGGTTACCGCTGAGGCAACCACTGTGAATGCAGGTGAGATTAGACCTGTCCTCACTCAGGGTTAAGAAGTCGCTCTCCGTAGATAGAAGAAAGGTAGGGGTGGGTCCCCCTTCCACCAAGGGTGGACACTATAATGACTTTGATGAACAGAGGCGCCAGCAGAATAAAAACAATAATTAAAAGTTTTAAAATATGCTGGGGAGGTAGTGGTGGTCTTACCTCCTAAAGCAGACTAGACTACTTGTCTGACATAAATAAACACTTTATTAGTACCCAAATAGATGCAACGCGTTTCGCAGGACCAAGCCCGCTTCATCAGGCAATAAAACATGGGACAAAACAGTAGCTCTCAGGTAGCACATATAGCGCCTCTGTAAAGGGCACAGTCAATACGAAAGAAAGGGGTCTTCCAGGGTCTGCCGCAGGGGGGCGGAGGGTGGGATCACTTACTAAAGCACAAGCAACGTACTTCGCTATAAGACGAATAAGTGTGGAAAGTTTGGCGCTTGTACCCCTAAAACTGTAGGAGGAGTAGTGTATAGAAAAAGGGGGGGCAGAGAAAATAATAAAATATAGTAAGCTGAAAACAATCGAAGAACAAGATGTTGGCTATTTCCATTATGCAGGAGAACAGAGGCGCCAAAAGGATAAAAGGAAGCTAAATGAGCTTAAAAAACACATTCTTGGTAAATAGAAGAGGTAGTGGTGGACTTACCTCCTCCAAGTAGACACACAACGACTGTAGAAAAGACAGTCGATATATTTTATTTATGAACTCCAAATATGCAACGCGTTTCGCAGGTTTGATCCCGCTTCATCAGGCAATAACAACGGAGCAATAGCACATGTGGTCAGTAGAAGAGCCAGGCACCTCTGTCATTTCCATAGCCAACATAATATTCTTCTTAGTATTCTTACCCTACCTATTGTGTGTAATTAAAAAAAAAAAAAAAAAAAAACCTCTGAGAAGTTTCCTTCTTTTCAAGTATGGCTATATGAAACATGGGTTATGTTCTAAATTCCTTTTAACAATTGTTTTTCTTTCTAGGCTGAATGCATTAAAAAATGCAATTTCTGTAATCCAACTTTAAAAATTAACTGTTATAGAACATGAACAAGTAGAAGACCAAATTAAGGCTTATTTATCATCAGACTAATCCCCTTTTAGTCCCCTTTCGTAGTGGTTTTGGGTCACCCCGAGCTGCTTGGGTACTGTGCTGTAGTGGTCCGAGCCCTATCCCATAGAGCCATATCAATCTCTGCCATGCATTTAGGAGGACCAAAAGTCCTGTATATCTGCATGTGGGGTTGATGTGGCTCTGTAAAATTTAAAGCTATAGGCTTGCTATACACCAGCGATTCTGGATGTAAGCCTGGCTTCAGAGGCATAAAGAGATAATTTTCATATCCAGTAGCGGTGCATTGTGGGTAACCACAGATGTTCACTTAAAGAGAACCTGAACTAAAAATAAAAAGTCAAAATAACCATACACAGGTCATACTTACCACCTGTGTAGTCTACTCCTCAATCTCTTTCTCCTCTGCTGTGTTCCATTTGTCCACTGTGATCAATGGATTTTTCCATCCTCCATTTTAAAAATGGCCATTACCCCATAACATCTTCCTGATCAGCACACTGTTAAACTGTAATATCGCCTACTTGAGCCATAGGGAAACATGGACATTACCTTGCACATTCAGTTGTAACTGACAGCTGCTGATATATAAAAACACACGATTGGTTCGCACGATGGCCAGGGGCCCCGGACCCTAAGGCCAATGCGCGATACCTGGAGAGGAGTGCAGGTGGGCCTGGACCTCTCACACCCAGGCTCTGGACCTCTCACATCCAGAAAACCCACCAACACTGCCTCCATACTGAATGCTAAATTCGACACACACAAGCAATAGAACACAGCAATACATGCATGCAGCTACATTTGAGTCGTCAGCAGGTGCTCGTCAGCCAATCAGGATGCACTGTCATACACCCTTTACCTGCCATACCACATCTAGCAGCCATTAGCATTCAGGTGGGAGGCTTCAGTTGGACGCAAATCGCAAGATTGCGTTGCTAGCAGGGCCGCCCCGTGCAGGCATCCCTCCCACAGGGGTCCCTCCCTAACCGCTCACCTGTCCGCCATGTCCTAGAGCTGAAAAAAAACGTTTAAAAACACATGATTGGTTCGCACGATGGCCAGGGGCCCCGGACCTCTCTCACTGGCCGGGGCCCCAGGGCCAATGCGCGATACCTGGAGGGGAGTGCAGGTGGGCCTGGACCTCTCACACCCAGGCTCTGGACCTCTCACATCCAGAAAACCCACCAACACTGCCTCCATACTGAATGCTAAATTCGACACACACAAGCAATAGAACACAGC
The DNA here is from genome assembly GCF_040937935.1 of Hyperolius riggenbachi. NCBI lineage: Eukaryota > Metazoa > Chordata > Amphibia > Anura > Hyperoliidae > Hyperolius > Hyperolius riggenbachi. The sequence continues at coordinate 178,051,470 of NC_090656.1, read as the reverse complement.
AATACATGCATGCAGCTACATTTGAGTCGTCAGCAGGTGCTCGTCAGCCAATCAGGATGATTGGCTGACGAGCACCTGCTGACGACTCAAATGTAGCTGCATGCATGTATTGCTGTGTTCTATTGCTTGTGTGTGTCGAGCTGCTGATATATAACTGACAGCAACTGGTATATTTCAGTTCTGACAAAATATTGTCAGAACTGGAAGTGATCACTGTAAGAAGAAAATGGTGAGCTTCTGAGAGGAACTAATGCTGAGGTTAGTATGTAATATTCATTTGCAGCTATGTCATGTGTTTATTTTAAATAATTTTACTCGCTTCAGGTTTTCTTTAAGGCTGAATTATTGCAAATACCTTCTGTTTTAATATATAGTCAAAAGGAGAAAGCAGATTGGCACTTGCAGCTTGTAGTGATAAAAAGCAGCTTTATTGTATCCAGCTATAGCAGTATAAACACTCCGTGCTTGAAATAAAAATTCCTAACCGATCCAGAGGCTGTGGAATCAGGTGGGAGCGATGGACCGCCTGATGAACGTTTTGCTTACCTAAGCGTCTTCTGAGGCACTGCGCACCCCATATCTGCCTTGTCCGGCGTTTAAAGAGGAACTCCAGTGAACATTTTACTGTTGGCAGGTGATGTAGCTGCTGCATGGTTTTTGGCAGTTGGAAACAGCTGTAAACAGCTATTTTCCACAATGCAACAAGGTTCACAGACAGGAAACTGCCAAAAGTTCGAACTTTTCTTGTGGGAGGGGTTTCTTGTGGGAGGGGTTTCACCACAATATCAGTCATACAGTGCCCCCTGATGGTCTGTTTGTGAAAAGGAATAGATTTCTCATGTAAAAGGGGGTATCAGCTACTGATTGGGATAAAGTTCAATTTTTGGTCTGAGTTTCTCTTCAAATAAGGGAAACTTCCCATAGGTTGCGGCGCGCAGCAAGCTGTCACTCGCCCCTACACTTCCGGGAGCCATGCTGTCAAGCATCATGTGTAAACCCGGAAGTTCGGGGGTTCCACCTTGGTTGATGCTTATGCGTACCGAAAATTATGTACACGTGTATTAAGCAACAACCACTAGATGGAGCCAAAGCATAAGAAGGCAAAATACAGGCTGTATCGCACTCAAGATGAATTGAGACTAGCGTGACAACCTGTGTAAAAATCTATTCTGCATAAAAGATAAAATAATGTTAATACAAGAAAAAATGGAAGAGCCAAAAGGTTTTAAGAGGAAAAGGGGGCCTCACATAAATACATTCTAATAAGAGGACTCAACATATATAGGATTCTAATCCTCATTATTTCCTTTTGTATGCCTCCAAAAATATAATGCTCAGCTCGCCACCTCCTCATGTCACAATCCTCCAATCTAATCTTAAAGAATCCGCCAATCTGAATAAAAATAATTCATTTTTTCATAAAAACATAAGATATAGACATTACTAAATGACATTTATTTATTATTTATTTATTGTATTTATAAAGCGCCAACATATTACGCAGCGCTGAACATTAATTTAGGTTACAGACAATATTTAGGGGTGACAAACAGCAATATGACAATACAGGATACAAGAAAACCAGATCACACAGCACAGTATGAGTACCAGGTAATGCTTAGTCAGTCACTGGATGGAGCATGGAGATTAGGCAAGTTAGGTTCACTCAGACGCATAGCATGGGTTCACAGTAATGGAGGTGCAAGATCAGGTAGGACACAAAAGGAGGAGGACCCTGCCCAAAGGCTTACAATCTAGAGGAACCTTTTGACTACACTATATATGGACATGTACTTTTCTATCGGATCAGCTGATTTTGGCTTGCACCTCTGAGAGCCGAGTGCTGAAACCGGTCGCCCCATAGCAGCAGTGTTATGCTGCGCGGGGCGCGTAGCGGTAATTTGGGGCTCTGGCAGCTGCCAGATCCCGAATTACATCTCCCTCCGAGTTGCGACAACTCGGTGGGGGGATAGTATTTAACGCCTCGGAGTTTAGCGGCAGCGGTGAGAGCCGTCATTCGGCTCTCACCACGCTGAACTGAGCGGCGCCGAATTAATATGCACCCCTTTTCTATGGGTTTGATCACGCATCTCCAGTGACATAATACCCGATCTAGCCCTCAGTTCCTCTTGTATTGAAATTGAATCTGCGGTGCACTAGCGATTGTAGTGCCTGTTGTTGTGACTGTACATCTTGTGAACCTTCTGTTTTAAGAATGCAAATCACACCAAGCAGACTAATCAGGTGATGCAGCTTTTTACATGAAACACTATGGGCCCGATCCAATTAACTTTTTCTTTTACGTTTTCTCCTAAGAATTAATTTTTTCATCTTCTGTTTAAAATACATTTTCAGCACTCTGTAATAGAAGAAGTACCCAAAGGTAGGAGAAAAAGTACCCTCAAAATTATTCTCAATATTTTTGGGGTTTGCTGGTGGCTTAAAGGGCAGTTTATTGATAAGATGTGAAATTATCACTTAAGGTAGCCATACATTGGTCGGTTTGCCATCAGATCGACCAACAGATAGATCCCTCTCTGATCGAATCTGATCAGAAAGGGATCGTATGGCTGCCTTTACTGCAAACAGATTGTGAATCGATTTCAGCATGAAACCGCTCACAATCTGTGGAGCTGCTGCCACCGCCCACCCGCATACATTACCTGATCCGACCGATGCAAGTCCCCCAGTCTCAGCTGTCTTCTTCTCTGCACTCGGCTCCAGCTTCACTGAACTTCCTGTCCGGGGAAGTTTAAACAGTAGAGGGCACTCTACGGTTTAAACTTCCTGCCAGGACAGGAAGAAGTGAAGCCTGCTGGACTCGGAGCCCAACAGAGAAGGAGCAGCGGTGACAGCGGGGATATGTGCCGGCGCAAAATTTTCAAAGTAGGCACACTACTGCTGTAGCATGCACTACTAACTTACTCGCGCTTCCCCAAAACGAACGGCTGCTCAAATTGTCCCACCCTTTGTAGGATGAGATCCCTGTGCTTTGATTGGCCCAGTAGGCTGCCTGTCAGGCAGTTTATTGGGCCAAAGTGCAGGGATCTTGTCCTACACAGTGAATCAACCCCCACGTCAGCTAGCTAATTGTACAAACTGTTAGTCGGTATTTCTCCTGTCTGGTTCTCTGGGAAATTGCTGATGTTGCTGAAACCCAAGAGAAGCTAAAGACGTGTCTGACACTTCCGCTGCCCGCCGGATCAGCTGTATACACATCACCATGGCAACAGGGACGTGAACCCTACTGTCCCAGGTTGAACCTATTGTACGGCTCTCACGAAATTACATTTTAAAATATGTGGCGTTTATGGCTCTCTCCTGACCCCTGGCTTAGAGGGTGATGGCAGGTAACCACCAAAATAAACAGTATTAGCCCTGCCCAACGGTGCTTTTTCATTAAAGGGGCTCTATAGCGAAAAATTTAAAATATGTGCAAACATATACAAATAAGAATTACATTTTTTCCAGAGTAAAATGAGCCAGAATTACTTTTCTCCTATGTTGCTGTCACATACAGTAGATAGTAAAAATCTGACAGAAGCGACAGGTTTTGGATTAGTCTATCTCTTCATAGGGGATTCTCAGGGATTTATTTATTTTAAAAAGCACTTAGTGAATGACAGTTGCTCTGTCCAACGGCCAAGAAACTGTAACGAGCAGGGAAGCTGACCAGCATCATTGTTTAAATTCTTTTTAGGGAATATCTTTATTAGGGCTGATCGGAACAGCTGAATTCCAATTTCGTCGAAATTTCATGTACCGCAGGCGAAAACCGAGTTTCGTGTTCCGAATTTTCGTGTTCCGAGTGCATTTCTATTGAATTAAATAGTGTTAACTTCTGCGGTTACTTGTAAAGCCCCCGTACATGTTATCATTACCAAATTTGCCATGTTTATTAAGCAGATGAGTAGGAACATGGTAAAAAAAAATTTGTGAAAAGAGCATATAGTTTTTGAGCAAATCGATTTCAAAGTTTCATAGGAAAAATGTTTTTTAAACTGTGTAAAAAGACACTGCTGCAGAACAGGTTACTGCATTCCGAGTTCTGTATACATATTGTATACATTTCATGAAAACAGACAGCGTGGGGTCCCCCCTCCCAAGCCTCCTTAACCCCTTGTCCCCCATGCAGGCTGGGATAGCCAGAATGCGGAGTCCCGGCCACGTGGGGCTTCGCACCCTGAGCTATACCAGCCCGCATGGTCCATGGTATGGGGGGGCTCTGGAGGAGAGGGGCGGCCAACCTCCCCCTCTCCCCCAGAGCCCTTGTCAAATCCATGGACAAGGGGCTCTTCCCCACCTCCAGTGCCCCAGGAGGAGGTGGGGGCCGCCGACGTCCTGGGGGGGTTCATGGTGCCATTTATCCCCAGGAGTTCTGCAGGATCGGCAGGTGCGTGGGACCTCCTAAGAGGATAGAGGGGGGCACAGCGCAGGAAGGTGGGAAAGTGGGCACAGAGCGGCGGGGAGGGGGGAAGCCTCCCCTCCCTCACCTAGGGCCCCCCCCTTGCGCACTCCCTCCACCTCCAGAATTCCAGCCAGCGGAACGGCTTACCGAGAGCAATAGCTCTGTGTGCCGCTGGTCTGGTATTCTGCAGTGACACTGTCCAATCACGCTCTCGCAGTACTTCCTGTGAGAGCGTAATTGGACAATGCAATGCAGGAGACCAGACCAGCAGCGGCACACAGAGCTCTTCTCTCGGTAAGTGATTCCCGCTCGCTGCCAAGTTTCCAAGTTTAGGTAGGCAGGTATATAGGTGTCCCCAGTATAGATATACCCAGGTCTATAGGTGTCCCCAGTTTAGGTAGGCAGGTCACCAGTTAGTGGGGGCCCCCATGCTGGAAGGGGGAGGCAGTGGGCACAGAGTGGCGGGGAGGAGTGGAAGCCTTCCCCCCTCCCTCACCTAGGGTCCCCCTTCCGTGCTCCCCCTCCAAAATTGCAGCCAGCAGAGGCAGCGAGCGGGAATCACTTACCGAGAGAAGAGCTCTGTGTGCCGCTGATGGTCTGGTCTCCTGCATTGCATTGTTTAATTATGCTCTCACAGAAAGTACTGCGAGAGTGTGATTGGACAGTGTCAGTGCAGAATACCAGACCAGCGGCACACAGAGCTATCGCTCTCGGTAAGCCGTTCCGCTGGCTGGCTGGAATTCTGGAGGTGGGGGGGGGGGTGCGCAAGGGGGGGCCCTAGGTGAGGGAGGGGAGGCTCCCCCCCTCCCCGCCGCTCTGTGCCCACTTTCCCACCTTCCTGCGCTGTGCCCCCCTCTATCATCTTAGGAGGTCCCGCGCACCTGCTGATCCTGCAGAACTCCTGGGGATGAATGGCTGTAGACAGCCTCTGCAATCTGTATTGCATAAGCTAGAAACACGAAAATTGTTTGCTAAAACAAGAATTTTCGGCAAACAGTGTCATAAACAAAATGGCTGCTGGAGAATCCCCGTTCCCCGGAGGCCACCTCAGAGTGTCAGAATACGCGTTATTTCACATGAATGGGTGGGTCCCGGGGATTAGGGCACCTCCTGCTCTGGTCACCTGGACCCACCATCTATGTGAAAAATCACTGGTTTCACCACTCTAGTGTGGCCTCCAGCAATCGGGGATTTCCCAGTGGCCATTTTGATTGCATTACTGTTTGCCAAAATTTCTTGTTTTAAAGGCAAAATTTTCGTGTTCTCAGCCTCTGCTATACAGATGCAGAGGCTGACTGTAACCATTCAGTGGTGGGAGTTCATCAGTGTGGGAGGGTGGTGAGATGTCCTAAGAGGATACTGGCGTGGGACCACTCCTGAGGTTACTGGCATGAGATTATCCCAAGGTAAGTATCCCTGTTTAATTTAGAACAATAAAGGACTTTTTTCGTTGTGTTTTTATTTCTTTTTTTAACTCTGCTGAAATGGGTAAGGGGTACCGTGTACCCCTATACTCATTTCTCCTGGGGAGGGGGCAGCTTCCGGGGTCTGCTTGTTAAAGGCGAACCCCGGATGGCACCATGAACCCCCCAGGACGTCGGCGGCCCCCGCCTCCTCCTGGGGCACCGGAGGTGGGGAAGAGCCCCTTGTCCATGGATTGGACAAGGGCTCTGGGGGAGAGGGGGAGGTTGGCCGCCCCTCTCCTCCAGAGCCCCCCCATACCATGGACCATGCAGGCTGGTATAGCTCAGGGTGCGAAGCCCCACGTGGCCGGGACTCCGCATTCTGGCTATCCCAGCCTGCATGGGGGACAAGGGGTTAAGGAGGCTTGGGAGGGGGGACCCCACGCTGTCTGTTTTCATGAAATGTATACAATATGTATACAGAACTCGGAATGCAGTAACCTGTTCTGCAGCAGTGTCTTTTTACACAGTTTAAAAAACATTTTTCCTATGAAATTTTGAAATCGATTTTTTCAAAAACTATAAGGTCTTTTCACAATTTTTTTTTACCATGTTCCTACTCATCTGCTTAACATACATGCCAAATTTGGTGATGATAGCATGTAAGGGGGCTTTACAATTAACCATGGCATTTAGCACTATTGACTTCAATGTAAACGCGAATTCGGTACTCGGAATTGCCGACTTTTCGGGTTTCGAGAGCTTACTCGGAACTGCCAAATTCCGATGGCAAACTCGAAATTCGGAATCCGAGAGCTCAGCCCTAATCTTTATAAAGAATAAAAGCCTTGCTGAGAATCCCATATGAAGAGATGGACTAGTCCAAAACCTGCCACTTCTGTCCGATTTCTACTACCTACTGTAAGTGACAGCAACATAGGAGAAAAGTAATTTATGGCTCATTTTACACTGGAAAAAAACAAACTTTTTATTCCTATATGTTTGCACATATTTAAAATTTTACAATTTTTCTACTCCCTGTAGAAAAACAAGAAGGGTGGCATTAATCTGATGTCATTCTCTGTACCAATGCAGAGACTGGGGCCCGGCCAAAGTTGGGAAGGGAGTCTCCTCCTTGTTTCTTTGGAGGACTCACCAGTGGCTCCGCAGGGAACAATTTTAGCTGTAAGGCTTCAGAAAATGCAGTTTTTTTAATGCTAAGAGTCTTACTGTTACATTACATGTACAAAGCTGATTTTTCTCTATCATAATAATGTAAGATTTTTCAGAAATTGGAACTGGTCTCTTATTTGTATAGCTCTAAGAACTAATATAATTTCCAATGCCATACTCTTTTTTTTGTTGTAGACAGTTATTTGCTAAGATCACTCAGCCTATATGTAATAGCAGTCACAAAGTTTACATTTTGTTCTTCATTGTGGGTATTACTTGATGTACCAGATGGAGAGAACTGTGTGCCAATTCAATACTCAAAGGTGTTTAGATTCCGTGGATCAATTTGTCAAGATAATAAGAAAAAGTAGAAGAAATATATTTATGTTCAGCATTTTCTTTACAGTGAGAGCACAACCAATTTAGCACATTTTCACAGCATGCCTAAAGATAAGAAATGAATCAATAACTTATTTACAGATTCTTTTTACCAGTTGCACAATTTCTGCTACCTGACATGATGAGAATAAAAACACACAGTAAATCCTATTCCACTCTTCTATCTTGATAAAATACTATTATTATTCAAGAAGTTGGTGCTCTGAGGAATCAGATATTCTTTTTGTAAGATGTGCATGTCACAGTTTCTAAGTCCAGAGTTGTCGCATGTTCTATTAAGACACGTTGGGAGCTTGGCTATGCCTGCACTCTAACCGGAATAATCGCAAATACCTTCTGTTTTAAGAAGGCAAACTTCTGTTTTGAATAATTCCATTTTGTATAAGTCCATTTAATCTCTTACATTAAGAGTTCTGGTTCACCATGAGCTTCCTGGGCAATCTATAACTGAGAAAAACCCAACAAATGCATGAATGTGAGTGCACATGTTGCTACATAGCACAATGTCATGTTTCAGGGTTATTGCCTTTTGTCTGGTGAGAGATCCAAAACTTTGTACTATGATTCTTGCTGGACATCGGAAGTGGTGAGGTGAGACTTATATGCCTGCAACTCTTGTTTTCTATACCCAACCAGTGATTTCTACTGTTTTTCTTGTTCAGATCTCACAGATCGGCCTCTAAAAAGCAGTTTGATTATTTTCATCAAATTTCCATATATTTTGGTGTGCTTAAAACAAAATATTTAAAAAACTCTTAGAAGTCATGATTTCCCACAAAATACAAAATCGTCTTCAAATGTATACATTTTTTGTAATTTTTGGTATTTTTTTTATATTAAGGGTTTCTAACCAAATTGTATGGCCAAATTATAATTAATTAATTCAAATAAGTGCATTTAAGATATAAAATGCAAAAAAAAAAAAAAAAAAATACCTAAAAGGGGTTGTCTGAGTTAGGTTAAAACAATATAGCACCATAAATCTGATGGTCAGCAATATATACATAAGCTAATCAAGTTTTAAGCAAAATATTCCTGTACCCAAGCCCCCTGCTACCTTAAAAGAGATTCCTAACTCCATTGACGGTGAAGTTATACTTCAATCAGATGATGAATCAAGTTTTGACTTTGAAGATGATACGAGACCAAAAATTGTTGTCTCAGGAGGAGACAAATGATTTGGTCAGAGACTTGAATCTTCCCAAAGATGCCACTGAGTTACTCGGATCAAGGCTGAAAAGCAGGAATTTATTGTTGCCAGCAGTTTCAGCTTCATGGCTCAGACATCATGAAAAGGAGTTTGTTCGTTACTTCGCCCAGGATGACAAGTTGGTTTTATTACATCGATGTGGAAGGTCTGATGGGTCAATTTAAAATCCAATATGATTCAGAGCAATTGCATACTTTTATAGATTCTTCAAAAAGAAGTCTCAAAGCAGTTATACTCCACAATGGTGGTTTTTATGCTTTTATACCTGTAGGTAATTCCGTACACTTGAAGGAAACCTATGAGAACTTGGAATTGGTTCTTCTTAAACTTAAATATGAAGACCATGGTTGGCAAGTGTGTGGGGAGTGGGACTTGAAGGTCTTGGGCATGCTGCTTGGGTAACAAACTGAGTATACCAGAAACCCTTGTTTTCTGTGTCTATGGGACAGTCGAGACCGACAAAATCACTGGACTAAGAAGAGTTGGCAGCCAAGGGTGCCAACAGTTGGTGAAAAAATAATGTCCTCCGAGCAAACTTTGGGTACCTTCCCATACAGTTCTTCTACTACCTCTCCACAAAAGATTGGGATCGCTGAAGCAATTAGTAAAATTCCTTCCAAGAGATGGAGAATGCTTCAAATACTTGGTCGGTGGTCACCAAGTTTTCAGGCCTTTCAGAGGCAAAATTGAAAGAAGGTCTGTTTATCGGCCCAGACTTTAGAAGATTTATAGTTGATCAAGAGTTTGTCAATACCATGACGGATCCTCAAAAAGAAGGGTGGATTGCATTTAAAGAAGAAGTCGTACAGAAATTTTTAGACAATAACAAAGATCCCCAAAACAAAAAGATTGTCGGACAAATGATGAAAGCATTTCAAGCTTAAACTTGCGGCCGCCGGAGAGATACGTAGAGAGCGCACTTCCTCTTGTGCAGACTGGCCATGACTGGCAGAACTAATGGGACCCGATACCGGAGCTGCAGGCAGCTGAGGACAGCGGTGTGCGAGCGGTTTATTCACATGGTGCTGGAGGAAGCCCAGGTATGTATAAAACTTTTTTTATTGGTCTCTGGTTTCCTTTAACGGTTAGAGTTAGGGGAAAGGATCGGATTAAACTAACCACTTTATTCACCACTAAAGTATATCTACAGCCTCTGTGACTTCATCTAAGCCATGAGGACATTGATATGTCCTGTAGCTGAAGTACAGCTGTGCAGTGTTGGGATGGCTCCTGGGCACACTTCCAGCAGTATCTGCAGCAGCACTAATAGGTGAAAGGGAATATATGTTCCTTAAGCCATTAAGATTGATTTTCACCATTAAAAATACTTTTATTTTTTCAGTTCATAGTGAAAAATACACACTGTAGCATTATTTCAGAATCAGATATCCTCACCATAAATTGCGACAGGAATATAATTTTATCTACAGTAGCGCATCTTATTTTTAAACTGGATTTGGGAAAACTAAGAAAAAAAATGTGTTTTTTCTAATTTTTTCCGCTTTTTTTTTTCCATTAAAATGCATAGAAAACCAAATTAATCAAGGGAAACAATGCATTACAATGAAAGGCTAGTTTGTTTGTTTTTTTAAAAATACACAATATATTTCATTTAGGTGTCATAAGTATGGATACCGTTACTGCAGATTAAATAGGGACAAAGCTAAAATGGCAAAACTGCTCTGACCCATTAGGAGAAAATAAGGTCTGGATGCAAAGTGGTAAAGATTACTGAATAATCAGTAAATAGGCAATGTATCACCGTGATGTTGCAATCAGTCTCAGATATACTTATTCTCTTTTAATGCCGGCTGCTGACTATTTATGAGGACAAGTCTCAGATAATTTTCAACCAGGTTAGCCGCACCAGACGTCCATACACAGGCAATAGAAATTGAATGACCTTAAAAATAAAAACACAGCGAGAGGTATGCTCTCATAGTGAATAGAGATGGCCCGAACCGTTCGCGGGCGAATCTCTATGGGCCCTGTACTACTTCCGGGTCGCTATGACCCGGAGTAGTACGCCTGCGCTGGCCCGGCGTTGCGCGTCTTTGATTGTGCGCCTGTTGCTGGGCACTCTCTGCGCATGAGCGTGACGTCACTCATGACGTCACGCACATTCACAGAAAGTGCCGACAACAGGAGCACGATCTAGGACGAGCACCGCCGGGCCAGCGCAGGCGTACTACTCTGGTCATAGCGACCCGTTGTACAGGGTGAGATGTTCGCTGGCGAATGGTTCGGGAACCGTTCGCCGACATCTCTAATAGTGAATACTGCCTCCACAGTTAACCCTTGTGCAAAACACACACTGTGCGAGGGAATAACTACCACCACGAGTGAGGGGATTGACACCACCCCCCTTTCATCCCCTGCTCACCGGATAATTTCTTTCAACTTTGCCTAACACTCTCAATGTTGTTCTCCAGCATCTATAAAACTATATAACTTTCATAGTGTAAAACCATTTTAATATGCACCCAAATTGCCCCAAGTAAAAACTGCGTACATACAGTGGCTATCAAAAGTATTCGGCCCCCTTGAAGTTTTCCACATTTTGTCACATTACTGCCACAAACATGGATCAATCTTATTGGAATGCCACGTGAAAGACCAATACAAAGTGGTGTACATGTGAGAAACGGATCGAAAATCATACATCATTCCAAACATTTTTTACAAATCAATAACTGCAAAGTGGGGTGTGCGTAATTATTAAGCCCCCTGAGTCAATACTTTGTAGAACCACCTTTTGCTGCAATTACAGCTGCCAGTCTTTTAGGGTATGTCTATCAGCTTTGCACACCTAGAGACTGAAATCCTTGCCCATTCTTCTTTGCAAAACAGCTCCAGCTCAGTCAGATTAGATGGACAGCATTTATGAACAGCAGTTTTCAGATCTTGCCACAGATTCTCGATTGGATTTAGATCTGGACTTTGACTGGGCCATTCTAACACATGGATATGTTTTGTTTTAAACCATTCCATTGTTGCCCTGGCTTTATGTTTAGGGTCATTGTCCTGCTGGAAGGTGAACCTCCGCCCCAGTCTCAAGTCTTTTCCAGACTCCAAGAGGTTTTCTTTCAAGATTGCCCTGTATTTGGCTCCATACATCTTCCCATCATCTCTGACCAGCTTTCCTGTCCCTGCTGAAGAGAAGCACCCCCAGAGCATGATGCTGCTGCCACCACCATATTTGACAGTGGGGATGGTGTGTTCAGAGTGATGTGCAGTGTTAGTTTACAGCGTTTTGCATTTTGGCCAAAAAGTTCCATTTTGGTCTCATCTGACCAGAGCACCTTCTTCCACTTGGTTGCTGTGTCCCCCACATGGCTTGTGGCAAACTGCAAATGGGACTTCTTATGCTTTTCTGTTAACAATGGCTTTCTTCTTGCCACTCTTCCATAAAGGCCAGCTTTGTGCAGTGCACAACTAATAGTTGTCCTATGGACAGATTCTTCCACCTGAGCTGTAGATCTCTGCAGCTCATCCAGAGTAACCATGGGCCTCTTGACTGCATTTCTGATCAGCGTTCTCCTTGTTCAGCCTGTGAGTTTAGGTGGATGGCCTTGTCTTGGTAGGTTTACAGTTGTGGCATACTCCTTCCATTTCTGAATGATCGCTTGAACAGTGCTCCGTGGGATGGTCAAGGCTTTGGAAATCTTTTTATAGCCTAAGCCTGCTTTACATCTCTCAATAACTTTTTCCCTGACCTGTCTGGTGTGATCTTTGGACTTCATGGTGGTGTTGCTCCCAAGATTCTCTTACACAACCTCTGAGACCGTCACAGAGCAGCTGTATTTGTACTGACATTAGATTACACACAGGTGCACTCTATTTAGTCATTAGCACTCATCAGGCAATGTCTATGGGCAACTGACTACACTCAGACAAAAGGGGGCTGAATAATTACGCACACCCCACTTTGCAGTTATTTATTTGTAAAAAAAATGTTTGGAATCATATATGATTTTCGTTCCACTTCTCACGTGTACAACACTTTGTATTGGTGTTTCACGTGGAATTCCAATAAAATTGATTCAGGTTTGTGCTTTGTGGCAGTATTGTGACAAAATGTGATAAACTTCAAGGGGGCTGAATACTTTTGCAAGCCACTGTAGGTATACTTGAACAATTGCATATAAAAATACCACTCCACTCCAGTCCCGGTCACCTCTCACATGCCCCGGTTCGGCAGTACTAGGAAGTTGATTAGCGTGCGTCCTCCTGGGCGCATAGTTATTTGTGTTATTTGTGTGTACATACACGTCTTGTTTGGCACTGTACATACTCATGTCTATCTCATGTCACCTCCTGTATCTTTTGGACTAGCTTTACTGGCCATTATGCAGTCAATATAGCATGTCAGTAAATTTTGGCCTACCCTTTTGTTTGTCTCATTATATTGTAATATCTGCCAATGCCATTATGATTTCCATGTTACCCGAGTAATGAAAGGACTTTACCATAAAATCCTTTCCACGAATTTCAGGCGGGAAATACGGCATGACACTACATAGAACACTGACTGCATAAAACAATTCAGCTCTGTTTGACCTTAACTAGTATTTCAATCTGCAGGTAAATAAATAATAATCTTCATAGATCAACATTTTTGAATCCTATTTAGAGCAGAATATTGGCCCTTTTGTGAATATGACCTTTGTTATTTGTCCTGAATCCTGACAGACTGACAGACCCACGGCGCTCCCTAACCTTTCACATTCTTTTATTTAAATCATTCATTCAGCTCCTGTATAAAAGCACAGTGTTTTCTGCATTGATTCAGGCAAAAGTAAGGAAATAATATCTGACAGACAAAATTCATGTTGCACAGCACAGACTTCTAGTTGAGCCGGCCGAGACGAACGCCATCGATCAATAAGAAGAAAGATTGCATTACACATTCATGAATCTTTGATTATACTTTGATATAAAATGTGCAGCAACTGAATAATAATTTAGTGCTGCTTTCAAGGTAATAGAGAAAGTCCAGCTCTGAGAAAATACAATCTTACCTATTGTTACATTGACACCTATTTGCTGTTCTTTCAGATCTATTGATCAAAATTATGATGGCTTCTTCCACGCTTTCCAAAAATACATCTCAGCCTTAAAATTAATATAAACAGATCTTGTTTAACGTGGGACAAAATGATAGAGAACTTGTGTTTGTAAGTTTGGACTAAAATTATTTTCTTAAAACCTAAATAGGAATCTGGAACAGGGACGTGAATACAAAGCGTGAGACCATATAGAAAATCTTTAAATGACAGCCCTACCTGCCTCCTGTTCTATGACCTTCTGTGGAATCTCCCATCTGAGTTTGGGAGAGTTTTGCCCATATGTAGTGGAGATGATGTTTCTGTATACAGCAGCATCTAAAACGATGCTAGCTGTTCCAGCCTGCAGCAGTGGCTGGAAGTGTAATGGTTAAGGGCTCTGCCTCTGACACAGGAGTCCTGGGTTCAAATCTCGGCTCTGCCTGTTCAGTAAGCCAGCACCTATATCAGTAAGGAGTTTCTTGGGCAAGTCTCCTTAACACTGCTACTGCCTACTGAGTGCGCTCTAGTGGCTGCCTCGCAAGCGCTTTGAGTCCGACAGGAGAAAGGCGCTATACAAATACTGCCATTATTATTATCTTAAAGCTTGTTATCTGTTGAACTGTTTTTGAGGACTCTCTGCACAGCTTGCTTATTGACCTATGGATCTTAATGCTTGTTCTTGTGCAGCATTCACTTTGAGTCCAGTCCTTTGCAGCCTCCAGTGAAACATCCATATGTCAGCCACCCCAAGTACATTTTATGTCAATTGTACTTCCCATGCAGGGTCTTGTGTTAAAGAGACTCTGAAGAGAGAATAAATCTCGCTTCAGAGCTTATACTCAGCAGGGGCATGTGTGCCCCTGCTAAAACGCCGCTATCCAGCGGCTAAACGGGGGTCCATTACCTCCCAAATCCCCCCTGCAAAATCCGCTACCCCCGCCCCTCTCAGCGAAGGAAGACTGAGAGGGACGGGGAGAGGCGGAGATACGCGCTGATAGACGCGTGTGAGGCAGGGCTGCGTGCATTAGCCCTGCCTCAAACAGGAAGAGATCCCCGTGAGTAGACAAGGGGATTTGGGGTGTGAGGGACCCCCGTTTAGCCACGGGATAGTGGCGTTTTAGCAGTGGCACACATGCCCCTGCTGAATATAAGAGCTGAAGCGAGTTTTATACTCGCTTCAGTCTCTCTTTAAAGGGAAACTTAAGTGAAATAAAAAAAAAGTTTTAACAGTAGCCGCCAGTTTGCACATGGGCGCCCCTAAGCCGCATGCATCCTGGTTGCGCTCCGGCAGCAGGGAGAATTCTGCACATGCACAGTAGCAATTTCCTAATCTATGCCGTGCATGTGCAATAGCCGCAGACTGGCGGCGACAGGCCAGCTTTGCAGGGGTCGCCGCTGCTGGCTGGAGGGAATCAGGAAGATGTCATGGGCACAGTATGCGTTCAGGGGGCTGGAAGAAACCCCAGGTAACTTGCACGAACATTCAAAAAATTATAAGTAACATTACACCAACTGCACCAACATTCAAAAAATAAGGAACTTGACATGGGTACTCATTAATTCCAGCTATCTACCTTTTTTACGCTAACAGTTGTCTAATATATGTGAATTGCTATTTGTGTGATTCAAATAATAAAGCAGTTCTAGGTGATGATGTACCCAATTGTACAAAAACACTTAAGTGACTTTAATTTTATAGTGTTCTTTTCTCCTGATCCAGTTTGTAAATTTACATAAGGAGACAAGTTTTAAGGTGGCCACTAATGATCCAATTTCTAGGGAAAAATTGTTAGAGCGATCAGAAATTCTGATCGGAAGTGAAATATTATAATAAATCGTTCACTACACCATCAACGAACCAATCTTTGCTTCCTATCTATCACAACCAACAAGAAAATACAAATTTTGGTTCAATGAAAATTCATTCGGACGACATTTTTTTCACTTGTTCATAATCGACTGTGTCCATCAACGGAAATTATTTACAACCAATCCGATCAGAATTTCTGATCGCTCGAACGATTTTTCACTAGAAATTGGACAGTTAGTGGCCACCTTTAATCTCCTGTTTAAAATAACCTTTCAGCGCTGCAACTGGAAAATAGTATCAACATGTAGGAAAAAAGCACTGTAAAATGAGTATTTTCTTGCTTGCTGACGGCATAAAATGTATTTTATTGATAAGGTAAACTCGGGAGAAAATGTTAATTGAATAAGGGCCAAGTTGGTTTGTTTAATAGAAAAATTAGAGTCGATGAGAGCTGAGAGCTACATCTTATGCTAGGTACACACCATACAATTTTCTGTTAGATTCTTCTGTTAGATTTACCTACAACATGGAAAAAAGCTATCTGGCAGGTAAATCTAAGAGAAAATCTAACCGAAAATTGTATGGTGTGTACCTAGCATAACACGTCCCCACTGAGGTGATAACAACAGACATCATTCAGTTCAGAATGATAGTGGGTAAGATGGAGGCACCCAATGTGCGTTCTATTTTAGTATTTTTAAATACAAATAAACTATATAATAAAAAGACAGGTAATTGTTTACCTCTCCAGAAGACATAGACACCAGTTGAACTGGAAAAAAGTTTTTATTCAAAAAGCAATCTGACAACGCATTTCACGGCTCATGGCCCGCTTCCTTAGGTCAATACAAAATGCCTTGATGGCATAGGGGATAGAGTGTAAGCGCCTCTGATCCTTAGAGGCACCTACACTCTATCCCCTATGCTATATAATTTTGTATTTGTATTTAAAAATACTAAAATAGAATACACATTGGGCACCTCCATCCTACCCACTACCAGTCAGACCTCCTTTGGAGGTAAGAGCTTTGCAGTTTTTCTGGACAGTCTATTGTACTACAGGAGAGCGACCATCCAGTATTCAGCAGGACCTGGAGTACAGAGCAGGGACGGTTAATTCCCTGCAGGCCTATACGGTGGATGCAAGAACTGCAACCCACCTTTGTGAGTATAGATTTATATGAGTTTATCCTCCTTATACCTAACGATACTGCACCATTGGGCTCTCGGTCTCTCCCTACTTCTCACCTAGGTATTCTTGGCCCTTACAAGAAAAAACCCCTATAGTTCAGAATGATGCTTCTTTGTGAAAAATTTTTTATTATCTTGAATAATATTTTTTACAAACATTTATAAAAAAACAATGGCAAATTGAATCGAATCGAATCTCCATCGGGCATGTCAGATTGAATTGAATCGAATCAATGAATCGAACAAAAAAAATAAAAAAATTGTATGGTGTAGATGGGGTTTTAAACATTACACCAAACCATCTGTAGACTAAAAACCATCTGTAGACTAGTCTAAACTGCTTAGTGAATTAAGGCCATTAATCCTTAAAATAAACATAGAATTCTTAAGTTAAAGACAGGGGCCCATATGAAATTGACTTTTTCTCCTGAGTTTCCTCCTAGGTGATATTTTCACAACTTATCATAAAATGCCTTTTAACCCATTCAGGTTCCGTCGTTTTCACGTGAGAAATGTTCACCTCCCATTCATTAGCCTATAACTTTATCACTACTTATCACAATGCACTGATCTATATCTTGTTTTTTCCACTACCAATTAGGCTTTCTTTGGGGGGTACATTTTGCTAAGAGCCACTTTACTGTAAATGCATTTTAACAGGAAGAATAAGAAAAAAATGGAAAAATTCATTATTTCTCAGTTTTCAGCCATTATAGTTTTAAAATAATACATGCCTCCATAATAAAACTCGCGTATTGTATTTGTCTATATGTCCCGGTTATTACACCGTTAAAATTATGTCCCTATCACAATGTATGGCGACAATATTTTATTTGGAAATAAAGGTGCATTTTTTTCCATTTTGCATCTATCACTATTTACAAGTTTAAAATAAAAAAAAATATATAGAAATATTTCATCTTTACATTGATATTTAAAAAGTTTAGACCCTTAGGTAAATATTTACATGTTTTTTTTTTTATTTACATGTTTTTTTTTTTTTTATACTAAAAATTTTATTAGGGTACTTTTGGGAGGGTGGGAGGTAAACAATAGATTTATAATGTAAATGTGTGTTAATTCTGTTTTTTTTTTTTTTTCAGGTGTAGTATTACTTTTTGGCCACAAGATGGCGGCCATGAGTTTGTTTACATGACGTCACTCTAAGCGTAGCACGCGCTTAGAGTGACGCATCAGGAAGAAGATGGCCAGAAAAAGCTCAGCTTCCGAGAGAAGCTGTCGCTTTTTCAGCGGGGGAGAGGAATCAATGATCGGGCTCCGTAGCCCGATACATTGATTCCTTGGCTACCGAATCCGCGGCCGGGAGTGCGCGTGCACACGCTTGATCGGCTGCGGGGGTGCGCGGTAGCGCGCATGGTTCCTGGACGTAGAAACTACGTCCAGGAACCAAAATAGGTTAAGCACCCAGCAAGCAAGAAAATACTCAAAATTTGATAGTACTTTTTCGCCAACTTCTGGATACTTTTTTAATTGTAAAATGCTGAAAATTAAGTTTAAAGAGAAGATGCAAATGATCTCCTAGGAGATAACTCAGGTGAAAAAATTAATTGCATATGGGCCTTATCAACAGCATGATCTTAGTGAATTTTTTATCTTAGCCTTGTTTGTAACTGTAATCAGAATCTGTAATTATGGGTCATTTTTTAAAATTTTTATGCAACTTTGTGCCGACTTTGGCGGTTTATAGCAAAGTCACCATACATGCTATCATCACCAACTTTTTTTGAAAAAGACCTTGTAGTTTTTAAGAAAATTGATTTTAAAAATTCAAAGGAAAAATGTTTTTTAAACTTGGAAAAATGCGAGTTTAAAAACCATTTTTGCTTTTAAGATGAAAATCATTTTTTGAAAAACCACAAGGTCTTTGCTATTAACCTCTAAAGTTGGCACAAAATTATGCGAAATTACGCGTAATTACACAAAATTACAAATTATGCAAAATCACTTGAGCTTCCAATTGTTATTACGTAAGCAGCCCATAACTGCAACATTTTAAGCACATTTTGCATGATCGTAATTAGCAGATTATGATCATCACTACCAAATTCTCCTGGTGCCCACTGTCCCAGCTCCGGGACCCTCTGAATATATTCGACAAGAGATAGTTGAATATGTTGTCATGGCTGCTCTCCCAACTGTGTATTAGCAGGGCTTAACTATGCATACTTGTTCTGTAGCACAAAGCCACTCGTGCACATCTTTTACCCAATACGGTTATGCTTGTACACAGATGGGTGTGCAGCCACAAAGAAGAAGAGTGTCCCAAGTAGCAGTGGTGGTGTTGAGGAGCATCTGGGAACAGTGCCAGATTAAGACCATGTGCTGCAAGATTATAGTATCAAATAATCACATACACACAGATAAAACTATTACATAATCACATGCTTATAGAGAAAGGAATTAAGTAGTCAAGACAAGACAAATAACATTTGTATCTTGCATTTCTCCTGGTGGACTCAAAATGCCAGAGCTGCAGCCAGCAGGACGCATTCTATAGGTAGCAGCAGTGTTAGGGAGTCTTGCCCAAGGTCTCCCACTGAATAGGTGAATAAAATAGTCACATACCCCCAGGCAAAATAATTGAGTAGTCCGTGCCTCAAGATAATAGAAAGAAATGCAAAGTTTCTCAAGATGAAATAATTAAGTAGCCAGGTGCCTCCTAAATTCAAAAATCAATAAGACATGTTCATCCAGCTAAAAGAATGAAGTAATCATGTGCCCCTAGATATTATTATTAGGTAGCCAGATGTTCCCCCGTCAGTTAGCAATATTAGGCAGCCCTGTGAATTCCTCAGACTAGGAAGCCTTACAGTATATGACACCTTTGCCAGGTGGTAGTAGTATAAGGAATCCAGGTGTGCCTGTTGATATTAGTATTATGTGTCATTTTATTAGCAGTATTAGTCCTGTTAGGTACCAATTAGCACAATTAGCAGTATTACATAGACAGATTTGCCCCCCAATTAGCACTGTTAGATAGTCCTGTAAGTTCACCAATCAGCAGTATTATATTGACAGATGAGCATCCAAATAGTATTAGGTAGCCAGATATACTCCCCCAAATATTAGGTAGATGGATGTGCTTTTGGTTTCCAACTAGGTCCCCAGTATAAATACAAAAAATACCTCACCTGTATAGCTAGCCAGATGTTCCCCCAGCACAGGTAACGTCCAAATGTAAAAACCTATGGCAGTAATTGTGAAAAATTACATGAAATTTCACGAAATTGTAATAAGCAGATTGCAATTATCACTAAAACTGAGCTATGGATATGGATTTTAGAGCTATTTTAATGGGCGCTGGGGCTCAGCTACAATATAGCCAAGATACAGAGAGGGCAATAGGGTTATAGGTTAGGATAAGTTGTTGTGGGATCAGAGTTAGGAGATAGGATAGGGCGAGCATAGGGTTACTAGTCAGGGAAATGTTAGAGTTAAGCCTTGTACACATCATCAATTTCCATTGGCCAATGATTGGCCAAATTTACAACCTCCATGTAGCATGAGGAACAACCGATTTTGAATACTATGAGCAGATTGTGTAGGAAAACTCTCATACTGCATGGAAATAGTAAAATTGTTCAGTGATTGGCCAGTTAAAATTGGATCTGTGTAGCAAGCTTTAGGCATTTAGAAAGGGATTTTATTCAGGAGGTGGGTAATTGTTAGGTGTTTAGGAAGGGTTTGCTTCAGGAGAGTGGTTAGTGGTTTAGGAAGGTGCTTACTTTGGGGGTGGGGGGAAAGTGTTTGGGGGTTAGGTGTCAGGAAGAAGTTAACATTAGCGAAAGAAGGTTTATTGGGGGAGGGGGGTGTAGGTAAAAGGTTGGCATTAAGTGGTAAAAGGGTTTTGTCTAGGGATAGGAGGATCGAGCAAAACACTAGCCTGAAATCTCAGCAAATTTACCATTGAATTTTCCCACAGCCAATAGTAGAATATTGGTGGTAACAAGACATTACCAACATTCTACTAATTGGTGTCCAGATTCATGCAGCTTTATCAGATGTACACTTATTATATATATAGGGAAACTTTCTGCTGCTTTACATTTTTTTTTTCACATGATTTTCGGGCGTTTATAATTAACAAGAAACAAGAAACTGTAAATTACTTATATTGTAGTCAAAACTCATAATGCTGTTAGTAGCTGGTCTCGTTCGCAGTGGTGCGTTGTGGCATAACAGCTGCTTTTGTAATAAGGCTTAGCACACTGCAATGCATCATCTTTGTGACGTTCAAAGTGCTGTTGTAGTGTTGTGGTATAACAGGTTGTGGTATGGTAATACACTGCATGCACTGCATTACCATTGTAAATGCACACATTACCAGTAGAAGTGAAGCATAATTTTCATTGACTGTATGTTTCTCTGTACCCAACACAACACGGCCATAATGCGAGGTACTACTTTTTCATTGTGCTGTGTTCTAACGTAATGTTCTGTGAACCTTGCCTTACAGTGTGGAAGTCAACAGCAAGCAAATTTATATATTTTACTAAAATAAAATGGATTTCTACTATATAAATTCAATAATGACATTGTACGTTTTTCACAAACGTTAAGTCCTTCAAGTATTTCCATACCCTCTCTCCCCGAAATAGAGAATCCCCCAAAAGCAAGAATTTCGAGCATGCTCAAAATATAAGCCCTATCCCAAAAGTAAGCCCTAGTGGCACTAAGGGGAAAAAGTAAACAAGTTGCTGTACTTCTTTCCCATAGACTGAAGTTCGGACACAGCAGCATGGAGCTGGGGGAAGAAGAGGATGCAGGGGGCTATCAGAAGGCACGGGGGACAGCAGAGGACACAGGTATAGAGGAGGACACCAGGACACTAAAATGTACAAGAGGGACACTGGAGCACACAAGAGGTGGATCCAGCAGAGAAAGAGGCTGCACAGTGGGGAAGGCAGGAGGACACACACCGTAAAGGAACTTGTGTGTTTATAGAAATAAAAGACATTTCCCGAAAATAAGCCCTAGCACATCTTTTGGTGCAAAAAATTAATATAAGACACTAGTCTTATTTTCAGGGAAAAGTGTGTGTGTGTGTGTGTGTGTGTGTGTGCGTGCGTGCGTGCGTGCGTGCGTGTATATGTGAAAGTTTGGACAACCTTGGTAATTTTCATGATTTTCCTGTATAAATCATTGGTTGTTACAATAAAAAATGTCAGTTAAATATATCATATAGGAGACACACACAGTGATATTTGAGAAGTGAAATGAAGTTCATTGGGTTTACAGAAAGTGTGCAATAATTGTTTAAACAAAATTACACAGGTGCATAAATTTAGGCACCACAAAAAAGAAATGAAATCAATATTTAGTTGATTCTCCTTTTGCAGAAATTACAGCCCCTAAACACTTCCTGTAGGTTCCAATGAGTCTGGATTTGAGGTATTTTGGACCATTGGACCTCTTTACAAAACATCCCGAGTTCATTCAGGTTTGATGGCTTCTGAGCATGGACAGCTCTCTTTAACTCACACCACAGATTATTCAGGTCTGGGGACTGAGATGGCCATTCGAGAATGTTGTACTTGTTCCTCTGCATGTATGCCTTAGTGGATTTTGAGCAGTGTTTAGGGTCGTTGTCTTGTTAAAAGATCCAGCCCCGACACAGCTTCAAGCTTGTCACTGATTCCCGGACATTGGTCTCCAGAATCTGCGGATACTGAGTGGAATCCATGCGTCCCTCAACTTTGACAAGATTCCCAGTCCCTGCCTCACCGCATGATAGAACCACCACCATAATTTACTGTAGGTAGCAGGTGTTTTTTTTTTTGGAATGCTGTGTTCTTTTTTCTCCAAGCATAACGCCCCTTGATATGCCGAAATAACTCAATTTTATTTGTATCCGTCCACAGCGCCTTATTCCAAAATGAAGCTGGCTTGTCCAAATGGGCTATAGCATACCTCAAGTGGCTCTGTTTGTGCTGTGGCTGGAGAAAAGACTTCCTCTGCATCACTCTTGCATACATCATCTCCTTGTGTTAAGTGCGCTGAATGGTTCAACGATGCACAGTGACTCCATCTACAGCAAGGTGATGTTGTAGGTCTTTGGTGGTGGTCTGTGGGTTCACTCTGATTGTTCTCACCATTCGTTGCTTCTGTCTATCCGAGATTTTTCTTGGTCTGCCACTTTGATCCTTAACTTGAACTGAGCATGTGGTCTTCGATTTCCTCAATATGTTCCTAACTGTGGAAAAAGACAGCTGAAATCTCTGAGACAGCTTTCTGTATCCTTCCCCTAAACCATGATAGTGAACAATCTTTGTCTTCAGATCATTTGAGAGTTGTTTTGAGACCCCCATGTTGCTATTCTTCAGAGAAAATTGAAAGAGAAGGGAAACTTACAATTGACCCGCTTAAATATTCTTTCTCATAATTGGATTCACCTGTGTATGTAGGTCAGGGGTCCAGTGGCGTCCCTACAATAGAGCGCAGGGGGGCGGGGCGCACCGGGTGTCAGACACCCAGGGGGGTGTCGCCACGACCCCCCCACAGCATCACAATCGGAGGGGGAAGCAGGGCTAGAAGGAGAGGCTGTGGAGGCAGCGGTGGGGAGGGGAGAAATATCCCCCCCCTCCCTCACCTGGGACCCCTCCTTCTGCCTCTCTCTCCCCCTCCAGGAAAGCGGCGATAAGTGCGGGGCGGCCGGAGGCAGGGCCGCGCCTGGGCGAGTGCTGTGGTGTGGGTGCATTGCACCCAGGCGCCGGGCTGTGCTTGCCCCCAGTCTGGTCTTCACCGGTGCCCTCTGCCTCCCCCTCGGTCGCCGCTCTCTCCCCCTGTAGTGTTGTCCGGATCATGAACGATTCGGATCTTTGATCCGAATCTATTTTATGAGTCGATCATCCGAATCATCAAAATGAGTGATTCGGATCGCAAAAGGGGCGGGGCCAGGAGCGACACGCCCCCTATCAGCGGGCAGCGGGGTCTTGGAAGCAGAGCAGAGATGGATCGCTCTGTTGGAAGGGAGGCAGCCTTGCAGGGAGACAGGTAGATGAGAGAGAGGGGACATGGGTGCCACTGCCAGATATGTGTCGAGCACACGTACTGGCTATAACGTGCTGCCCATTATAGGCTGTCTGTTCCGTGATCACATTGGAAGCTTTTGGCTCAGCTCAGCATAGCTCAGTAACTTTGCAGACAGTGTGATTGAAAGGCAATATAATCCTCCTGCACTCGGCACTAAACAGCTGCACTTATCTTCTGGGAATGCTTTCTTTCACTGTGCGACCTTTTCTTTCAAAGTGTACAGATGAACATATAGGTGAAATATATGTAAAGCATATGACTTCAGCATGTGGGTATTACGTGCAAACATGTCTGCTCTCTGCTCGTCCCTCCTCCCTTCTCTGTCCACTCCCTGCCCTCTGTCCATCTTCTCCCCTTCTCTGTGTGTCCACCCCCCTCTCCTTCTCCTGTCCACAGACCTGTCCTGCTGTTCATTTCACCCCGAATGCTTCCGGTAGTAAAATGATCCGAGATTCGAATCAAAGATCCGGATCTCTTCAATGATCCGATTCGAATCATCCGAATCATTGAAAAGATCCGAACTTCCCATCTCTATCCCCCTGGCCGCCTGCAGCATCAGACCTCATCAGCGGGCGACCAGATAGACGGGCGCCGGCGCTAGGACCTAGCGGACACCGCTCATGCGGAAGTGACATCACTTCCGCATAGCGGTGCGCCCGCCGCCCGCTCTAAGGTCGGGTCGTCCACTGATAGAGAGGTCTGCTGCTGCTGGAAGGTGAGGGGTCCCTGTCACTCACCCTCTACCTAGCCTGGGGGCACCTGTCACTCACTGGGGTCCCTGTCACTCACTACCTACCTAGCCTGGGGGCACCTGTCACTTACTGGGGGTCCCTTTCACCCACTACCTACCTACCTGGGGGCACCTGTCACTCACTGGGGGCACCTGTCACTCACTACCTACCTAGCCTGGGGGCACCTGTCTCTCACTACCTACCTAGCCTGGGGGCACCTGTCACTCACTGGGGGTCCCTGTCACTCACTACCTAGCTAGCCTGGGGGCACCTGTCACTCACTGGGGGTCCCTGTCACTCACTACCTACCTAGCCTGGGGGCACCTGTCACTCACTGGGGGCACCTGTCACTCACTACCTACCTAGCCTGGGGGCACCTGTCACTCACTGGGGGTCCCTGTCACTCACTACCTACCTAGCCTGGGGGCACCTGTCACTCACTGGGGGTCCCTGTCACCCACTACCTACCTAGCCTGGGGGCACCTGTCACTCACTGGGGGCACCTGTCACTCACTACCTACCTAGCCTGGGGGCACCTGTCACTCACTGGGGGTCCCTGTCACTCACTACCTACCTAGCCTGGGGGCACCTGTCACTCACTGGGGGCACCTGTCACTCACTACCTACCTAGCCTGGGGGCACCTGTCACCCACTACCTACCTAGCCTGGGGGCACCTGTCACTCACTGGGGGCACCTGTCTCTCACTACCTACCTAGCCTGGGGGCACCTGTCACTCACTGGGGGTCCCTGTCACTCACTACCTACCTAGCCTGGGGGCACCTGTCACTCACTACCTACCTAGCCTGGGGGCACCTGTCACTCACTGGGGGCACCTGTCACTCACTACCTACCTAGCCTGGGGGCACCTGTCACCCACTACCTACCTAGCCTGGGGGCACCTGTCACTCACTGGGGGTCCCTGAAACTCACTACTTACCTAGCCTGGGGGCACCTGTCACTCACTGGGGGTCCCTGTCACTCACTACCTACCTAGCCTGGGGGCACCTGTCACTCACTGGGGGTCCCTGTCACTCACTACCTACCTAGCCTGGGGGCACCTGTCACTTACTGGGGGTCCCTGTCACCCACTACCTACCTAGCCTGGGGGCACCTGTCACTCACTGGGGGTCCCTGTCACTCACTACCTACCTAGCATGGGGGCACCTGTCACTCACTGGGGGTCCCTGTCACTCACTACTTACCTAGCCTGGGGGCACCTGTCACTCACTGGGGGTCCCTGTCACTCACTACCTACCTAGCCTGGGGGTCCCTGTCACTCACTACTTACCTAGCCTGGGGGCACCTGTCACTTACTGGGGGTCCCTGTCACCCACTACCTACCTAGCCTGGGGGCACCTGTCACTCACTGGGGGTCCCTGTCACTCACTACCTACCTAGCCTGGGGGCACCTGTCACTTACCGGGGGTTCCTGTCACTCACTACCTACCTAGCCTGGGGGCACCTGTCACTCACTACCTACCTAGCCTGGGGGCACCTGTCACTCACTGGGGGTCCCTGTCACTCACTACCTACCTAGCCTGGGGGCACCTGTAACTCACTGGGGGCACCTGTCACTCACTACCTACCTAGCCTGGGGGCACCTGTCACTCACTGGGAGTCCCTGCCACTCACTACCTACCTAGCCTGGGGGCACCTGTCACTCACTGGGGGCACCTGTCACTCACTACCTACCTAGCCTGGGGGCACCTGTCACTCACTGCCTAGCTAGCCTGGGGGCACCTGTCACTCACTGGGGGTCCCTGTCACTCTCTACCTAGCTAGCCTGGGGGCACCTGTCACTCACTGGGGGGTCCCTGTCACTCACTACCTACCTAGCCTGGGGGCACCTGTCACTCACTGGGGGTCCCTGTCACTCACTACCTAGCTAGCCTGGGGGCACCTGTCACTCACTGGGGGTCCCTGTCACTCACTACCTAGCTAGCCTGGGGGCACCTGTCACTCACTGGGGGGTCCCTGTCACTCACTACCTAGCTAGCCTGGGGGCACCTGTCACTCACTGGGGGGTCCCTGTCACTCACTACCTACCTAGCCTGGGGGCACCTGTCACTCACTACCTAAAGGGCTCCCTGTCACTCACTACCTAAAGGGCTCCCTGTCACTCACTACCTAAAGGGGGTCCCTGTCACTCACTACCTAAAGGGGGTCCAGGCTGGCTACATATACTGGGGACACTGGCTGTTTGTCATTATGTGCATTTACTGGTGAAAAGCTGTCTCTTATTATGTGCATTTGCTGGTGAAAAGCTGTCTCTTATGTGCATTTACTGGTGAAAAACGGTTTCTTATTATGTGCATTTACTGGTGAAAAGCGGTTTCTTATTATGTGCATTTACTGGTGAAAAGTGGTCTCTTATTATGTGCATTTACTGGTGAAAAGCGGTTTCTTATTATGTGCATTTACTGGTGAAAAGCGGTCTCTTATTATGTGCATTTACTGGTGAAAAGCGGTCTCTTATTATGTGCATTTACTGGTGAAAAGCGGTCTCCTATTATGTGCATTTACTGGTGAAAAGCGGTCTCTTATTATGTGCATTTACTGGTGAAAAGCGGTCTCCTATTATGTGCATTTACTGGTGAAAAGCGGTCTCTTATTATGTGCATTTACTGGTGAAAAGCGGCTTCTTATTACGTGCATTTACTGGTGAAACGCTGTCTCTTATGTGCATTTAGTGGGGAAATTTTGTCAGTAAAAATAATCTTTTGTCCGTAAATTTTTAGGTATTTGTCAGTAAAAAATAACGTGAAAGGTTGGCAACACTGGCAGGCTGTGTGGCGCAACGGGAAAGATACAGGCAGCCCACCTCACACTTGGGCTTGGCGGGGGGAGGAGCCGACGATAGCGAGCGAGAGTAGGGTGGCCGCAGGCAGCCATAAATACGCAGTGTGTGACTGTGTCGCACTCGCAGAGCCTCTCAGCCTGAATCAGTCCAGAGACTCGCAGGCAGCCAAAGCCAGCCAGGAGCAAGCCCATGGAAGAGGGGTAGGAATGGAGTACCGCATGCATGCGTAAAGAGGTGGAAGGTGTGGGTGTGATGAGGCAGGACATGGGTGTGGTTATGTGGTTGGGCGCGGTTAATATAACCACTCCCATAGGCGCCAGAGAAAATCTTGCACCCAGGTGCCAGGCACCCCAGGCTCTCACCCCTGGGCGTATGGACAATTACTTACTTGATTTCCGCGTTCCAAGCGTGGAGCGCAGCGTCATGATGACGTTACAGGTCTCCGTCTTCAATGCCGCCCACTGTGCTTCCTGATTAGCGGAAGCACAGTGGGCGGCATTGGAGGCGGAGACCTGTAACGTCATGACACTTGGATCTCCCCACCACTACCTCCACAGCCCCTCCATCTAGCCCTGCTTCCCCCTCCTGGGGCACCTACACAGGGGGCAACTATACTAGCTTACTGGGGGCAACTATACTAGCCATACTGGGGGCAACTATACCAGCTATACTGGGGGCAACTATACTAGCCATACTGGGGGCAACTATACTAGCCATACTGGGGGCAACTATACTAGCCATACTGGGGGCAACTATACTAGCTTACTGGGGGCAACTATACTAGCCATACTGGGGGCAACTAAACTATACCAGCTATACTGGGGGCAACTAAACTATACTAGCTATACTGGGGGCAACCAAACTATACTAGCTATACTGGCTGGGGCAACTATACTAGCTATACTGGGGCAGCTATCCTGGCTGGGGGGCAACTATACTAGCTATACTGGCTGGGGGCAACTATACTAGCTGTACTGGCTGGGGGCAACTATACTAGCTGTACTGGCTGGGGGCAACTATACTAGCTATACTGTCTGGGGGCAACTACACTAGCTATACTGGCTGGGGCGACCATACTAGCTATACTGGGACAACTATACTAACTTCATTGGGGGCAACTAGCTACACTGGGGGCAACTGTACTAGCTATACTGGGGGCAGCTATACTGGGGGCAACTATATTACCTACACTAAGGGCAACTATACTAGGTATTTTGGGGGCAACTATACTAGCTATACTGGGGCCGCTATTCTGGAGGGGGAAGAGAGAGGCAGAAGGAGGGGTCCCAGGTGAGGGAGGGGGGGATATGTCCCCCCTCCCCACCGCTGCCTCTACAGCTCCTCCATCTAGCCCTGCTTCCCCCTCCTGGGGGTACAGCCTCCATATCACTCCTATCCCGGGTTCACTTTAAATTAGTTAGCTCCGCCCTCATCTGGTCATGGCCATGCCCATTTTCCACCACAGCGCGCTTTGCGCGCCGCAATTTATAGCCACGCCCATTTTTTTTGGGGGGGGGGTGTCTTTTAATACCCAGCACCGGGTGTCAAATGCCCTAGGTACGCCACTGCAGGGGTCGCTGAGCTTACCAAGCCAATTTGAGTTCCAATAATTAGTTCTGAAGGTTTTGGAATCAATAAAATGACAAATTATGCACCTGCCCAATAAACTTAATTTTACTTCTCAAATATCACTGTGCATGTCTTCTATATAATATATTTAACTGACATTTTTTATCATAGCAACCAGCGATTTATGCAGGAAAATCATGACAATTAACAAGCAGACCAAGAAAAATCTCGGCTAGACAGAAGCAACGAATGGTGAGAACAGTCAGAGTAAACCCACAGACCACCACCAAAGACCTACAACATGATCTTGCTGCAGATATAGTCACTGTGCATCGTTTAATTAACCATTTGGTGCACTTTACACAAGGAGATGTGTATGTCTAGAGTGATGCAGAGGAAGCTTTTTCTCCGCCCACAGCACAAACAGAGCCGCTTGAGGTATGCTAAAGCACATTTGGAGAAGCCAGCTTCATTTTGGAATAAGGTGCTGTGGACTGATGAAACTTTTCATTATTTGGGCATAACAAGGGGCGTTATGCATGGAGGAAAAATAACAGCACTCCAATAATAACACCTGCTACCTACAGTAAACTATGGTGGTGGTTCCATCATGTTGTGGGGCTTTGTGGCCAGTGCAGGGACTGGGAATCTTGTAAAAAATTTGAGGGATGCATGGATTCCACTTAGCATCAGCAGATTCTGGAGACCAATGTCCAGGAATCAATGACAAAGCTAAAGCTGTGTAGGGGCTGGAACTTTCGACAAGACAACGACCCTAAACACTGCTCAAAATCCACTAAGGCATTCATGCAGAGGAACAAGTACAACGTTCTGGAATGGCCATCTCAGTCCCCAGACCTGAATATAATTGAAAATCTGTGGTGTGAATTAAAGAGAGCTGTCCATGCTCAGAAGCCATAAACCCTGAATGAACTAGAGATGTTTTGTAAAGAGGAATGGTCCAAAATACCTTAAACCAGAATCCAGACTCTCATTGGAACCTACAGGAAGCGATTAGAGGCTGTAATTTCTGCAAAAGGAGGATCAACTAAATATTGATTTCATTTCTTTTTTTTTTGTTTAAATAATTGTACACATTCTGTAAATCCAATAAACGTCATTTCTCTTCTCAAATATCACTGTGTGTGTCTCCGATATGATATATTTAACTGACATTTTTTACCATAACAGCCAACGATTTATACAGGAAAATCATGACGATTAACAAGGTTGCCCAAACTTTAGCATCCCACTCAAGGATGGTCGTAGTCAGCCAACTTCGCTACTTTGGAACAACGTGTAGTTTTACGCAATTATGCTTCGCCAAACTACGGCTTCATAATCAAATATTCGCTTCGCATGCATTGTGTAGACTATGCGTTAAAATACGCAATTACGCGTAGTGCGAAGCGTAGTGTATGCGGATACATATGCCCGCATGCAGAAAATTTTACACACTAATTGTTCATTAAATGCGTGCATCGGGAACTCTTCTATGCGTGCATTCCCCTTTCCAATGCATACATTTGTAAGCATGCAACCGCACGCGGAAAATTAGCCACGAGTAACACATTCGTAGTTCACTACGCAATACACATGTTAACTACGCATAGTGGGCGTAAGCTACGCGTAGTGGTACTTCGCTACACGTAAATTCATAAGCATAGATTTGAAACTTTACCTACGAACTACGATGCGTAGATGCGAACTACGATGCGTACACACACATTATATATATACACACACATATATATATATATATATATATATATATATATATATATATATATATATATATATATATATATATATATATGTATATATACACACATACATATTATTATATATATATATATATATATATATATATATATATATACACATACATATATATATATATATATATATATATATATATATATATATATATACACACACACACATACATACATAATATATATATATATGTATATGTATGTATGTATGTATGTGTATATGTATGTATGTATATATACACATATATGTATGTGTATATATATATATATATACACATACATATATATATATATATACATACATACATATACACATACATACATACATACATATACATACATATACATACATATATATACAGTGGAGGAAATAATTATTTGACCCCTCACTGATTTTGTAAGTTTGTCCAATGACAAAGAAATGAAAAGTCTCAGAACAGTATCATTTCAATGGTAGGTTTATTTTAACAGTGGCAGATAGCACATCAAAAGGAAAATCGAAAAAATAACCTTAAATAAAAGATAGCAACTGATTTGCATTTCATTGAGTGAAATAAGTTTTTGAACCCTCTAACAATAAAAGACTTAATACTTAGTGGAAAACCCCTTGTTTGCTAGCACAGAGGTCAAACGTTTCTTGTAATTGATGACCAAGTTTGCACACATTTTAGGAGGAATGTTGGTCCACTCCTCTTTGCAGATCATCTCTAAATCCCTAAGGTTTCGAGGCTGTCTCTGTGCAACTCTGAGCTTGAGCTCCCTCCATAGGTTTTCTATTGGATTAAGGTCCGGAGACTGACTAGGCCACTCCATGACCTTAATGTGCTTCTTCTTGAGCCACTCCTTTGTTGCCTTTGCTGTATGTTTTGGGTCATTGTCGTGCTGGAACACCCATCCACGACCCATTTTCAGTTTCCTGGCAGAGGGAAGGAGGTTGTCGTTCAGGATTTCACGATACATGGCTCCGTCCATTTTCCAGTTAATGCGATTAAGTTTTCCTGTGCCCTTAGCAGAAAAACACCCCCAAAGCAAAATGTTTCCACCCCCATGCTTGACGGTGGGGACGGTTGTTTGGGGGTCATAGACAGCATTTTTCTTCCTCCAAACACAGCGAGTTGAGTTAATGCCAAAGAGCTCTATTTTGGTCTCATCAGACCACAGCACCTTCTCCCAGTCACTCACAGAATCATTCAGGTGTTCATTGGCAAACTTCAGACGGGCCTGCACATGTGCCTTCTTGAGCAGGGGGACCTTGCGAGTCCTGCAGGATTTTAATCCATTGCGGTGTAATGTGTTTCCAATGGTTTTCTTGGTGACTGTGGTCCCTGCTAATTTGAGGTCATTCACTAACTCCTCCCATGTAGTTCTAGGATGCTTTTTCACCTTTCTCAGAACCATTGACACCCCACGAGGTGAGATCTTGTGTGGAGCCCCAGAGCGAGGTCGATTGATGGTCATTTTGTGCTCCTTCCATTTTCGAACAATCGCACCAACAGTTGTCACCTTCTCTCCCAGCTTCTTGCTAATGGTTTTGTAGCCTATTTTAGCCTTGTGCAGGTCTACAATTTTGTCTCTGACATCCTTGGACAGCTCTTTGGTCTTTCCCATGTTGGAGAGTTTGGAGTCTGCTTGATTGATTGATTCTGTGGACAGGTGTCTTTTATACAGGTGACTAGTTAAGACAGGTGTCCTTAATGAGGGTGACTAATTGAGTAGAAGTGTCTAACCACTCTGTGGGAGCCAGAACTCTTAATGGTTGGTAGGCGTTCAAAAACTTATTTCACTCAATGAAATGCAAATCAGTTGCTATCTTTTATTTAAGGTTATTTTTTCGATTTTCCTTTTGATGTGCTATCTGCCACTGTTAAAATAAACCTACCATTGAAATGATACTGTTCTGAGACTTTTCATTTCTTTGTCATTGGACAAACTTACAAAATCAGTGAGGGGTCAAATAATTATATATATATATATATATATATATATATATATATATATATATATATATATATATATATATATACATATACATATATACATACATACATACATACACATATACATATATATATACATATATATACACACACACATACATACATACATACACATATACATATATATATATATATATATATATATATATATATATATATATATATACATAGATAGATAGATAGATAGATAGATAGATAGATAGATAGATATATATATATATATATATATATATATATATATATATATATATATATAGATACACACATGCACACATACACATACTGTACATACATACACACGCACAACTGTAAATCTGACTGCATGGCCTACAAAGCCTATAGTGCATTTGTTTCCATCAAATTTGGGCATGTTGCCTAAACTTACATTTAGTTCAATAAGGGTAATTGCTTTGTCTATAATGTAAATTGTTCAAACAGTTTGCTTTGCAAGAAATAGTTCAGTGATATTAATTTTTCATAAATGTTGTGCATGCTAATTATTGATTAATCATTATTTGCTCATTTAGTTTATAATTTACTGCTCTTCACATCATTGACGCCTTATAAATAAATTTAGATTTTCCTGTTTAACATTTCATATGACTGCATGGTCTATAAAGTTTACAGAGCACGTCCCCCCATCAAATCTGGGCTAGCTGCCTAAAATGAAGTTTAGTTAGTTCAATAAGGGTAATTATTCTGTCTATAATATATGTTGTTTAAACAATCTGCTTTACAAGAAACACTTAGTTGGTATTAAATTTTACTGATTGCCAAAATCAAATCCAGCACAGTTCAAATTTCTGTGCACTGGAATTAAATCATCAACTATTTCTATAATATCTCTTAAAAATATGAAAGTGATAAATCACAATAAGACTTTAAAAAAATTATACAGATATCAAGAATAAAAATTAATGACATATTATAGCCTACCATGGGAGCTAAAATTTTGCTCAGCAGCCAGGCCCTCAACCAATCATTTTATGCTCTCCCCTCCTGTATATAAAGCGGTGGCCATCTTAAAAAGCTCCATCCTTGCTAGACTGTGGCACTGAGAGGATCATCTCCAGGCCATTTGTTGCTTCATCAAGTGCGTTTTTTTTTTTGTCCAAAACATAGCAGTTTTACTCTTAACATTGTTCTTATACTGTAGTATATACTTGTATTCAGCTAGCTAGCCAGTGAGTGATTACTAAAGTTAGTTGTAGTCAGTTTAGCTCAGTGAGAGAGTGTAGTGATTGCTGCTATGCTTAGTGCAGTGCAGTGCAGGCAGCCAGGCTCACTGATTCTATCTACTACTGCTCTATTACTGACTGTATACTTGTATTTAGCTAGCCAGTGAGTGATTACTTAAAGTGGTATTGTCACCATAAAAATCAAATTTTAACAGTAACTGGTCTGAGTGTATTAAAGGAATACTTTAGGGGGGTTGGGGGAAAATGAGTTGAAGTTACCCGGGGCTTCTAATGGTCCCCACAGACATCCTGTGCCCGAACAGCCACTCCCCGATGCTCCGGCCCTGCCTTCGGGTCACTTCTGGAATTTCAGACTTTAAAGTCTTAAAACCACTGCGCCTGCATTGCCGTGTCCTCGCTCCCGCTGATGTCACCAGGAGCATACTGCGCAGGTGTAGACCATACTGGGACTGTGCAGTACGCTCCTGGTGACATCAGCGGGAGCGAGGACACGGCAACGCAGGCACAGTGGTTTTTAGACTTTAAAGTCTGAAATTCCAGAAGTGAACCGTTGGCGGGGCCGGAGCATCGGTGAGTGGCTGCGCGGGCACAGGATGTCTGCGGGGGACCATTAGAAGGCCCGGGTAAGTTCAACTCATTTTCCCCTGACCCCCTACAGTATCCCTTTAAGTGATAAAGATGCTAATCCTGCATTCAAAACTTGCAAAACTGTTTCTGCTGTTATGGTTTGTAGTTATCACATACTTTAGGAGCACTGGCCCTAGTGCCAAACAGTGCCAAAGAGTTGAATGCTGGGAGTTCTTTTTATCTATAATATATTCCTCCTAACAATTTCCCTGCCTAGCTGCTTATCAGAAACACCCTCTGATTACTTGTGTTTACAAGCAAGGCTGAGGTGACTGGAGTATAAGACAGGGCAGTTCCTAGTATACACCTCAGTGGGAGTGTCTGAAGACTCTGGGAGGAGGGCAGCTAATGAATACACAATGAGCAAGAGAAGGGAGAGGGGAAAACAAGAGTCAGGGAGGATAGGACATCAGCATTAGCTTGGCAAGATGGCCACTGCCTAAAATAGGATTTTCTGCTTTTCCTTTATAAAATTCACAGGAATCATTACGTGGAAAGCACAATACATCTGTTATGTACTGTAAGTAGAAGTAGTATTTATCTATTTATATATGTGTTTTTTATTTCTAGGTTAGCATGGGTGTCGCTTGTTCTTTAAGTCAGATGTAGTCAGTGTAGTTCAGTGAGAGAGTGTACTGAATACTGATTGCTGTACTTAGTGCAGGCAGCCAGGTTCACAGATTCTACTGCTCTATTAATGACTGTATATCCTTGTATTTAGCTTGCCAGTGAGCGATTAACTTCAGTTAGCTGTAGTCAGTGTCAGTGACAGTGTACTGATTGATTGCTGTGCAGGCAGGTTCAACTTCACACTGATTCCACTGCTCTATTACTGTATACTTGTTAGCTAGCTAGGCCAGCCAGTGATCAACTTCAGTTAGTTGCAGACAGTCACTGCCACTGTTGTTCAGTCACTAAGTCTAGTCAGTGACATTGCACTGTTCTATTAGTGCACTGCAGGCAGACCACTGTCCACTAATTTTTGTACTATTGGCTGAACTTTGGGTACTGTGTTCTATTAGACCGTGTTCTATACTGCCTTTTCTAGGGGTTTTAAATATTGTATAGAATATGTTTTATTGGGTTTAATAAACATTTTTCATATTCCTAATTGGCTCGACCGATTAAGTGTTTTGATCTGCAGACTGGCGTCTGCTTCTTTCTGCCCTTTGTTTCTTCTTCAAACCACTCTGAGCCGTGCATAGTTTAGTAGTGATTTATTTGTTCTGTGGTGATTGATGTTGGTTGGAACACACTTCCTTTTACAAAAGTAAAAAATGTTTTGGTCTTTATGGACCACGCCCAATCTTTGAGTTCCACCTATCCATCACATACACATTTCAATCTATATTAGTAGTTTTTATGCATTGATATTTAGCGTTTTCCGTTGGTTGGCAGTAGGCGGGGCCTTTCGTTCCCTGGGGGGTTGGTCCCCTTTTTCATTTCTTTTCCTTCCTCCACCTTTTTTTTCTCTCACCATGTTTCAATGGCACAGCTTTATACAGAGTTTGCAACAGGAGAGGGATAAAACCCCCTCAGGTCCCCTCACTGATAAAGATATTCTACATAATTTTAAATCACTTACAGCGGTTGCTGGAAGCAAAATCAAGGAAATCTTGGGAATTGAAATATACTGACAAATATTTGGATGAAAAGATCAGTCCTTACACTATGAGAAAACAACTTTTTCCTCATTCACGACACATCACGGAGGATTTAAAAAAGAGATGGGAAAGAAATTTTGAAGGGAGCTCGCACGTAGCATAAAATACGATGAAATAATTACATCAGGCTGACTTGGTTTCCTTAGATAAACAAATTGAGGCGATCAACTCACAAAGACAAATCAGTATTTGTCTCTCGTAATGATGCTCTAACCAAACATATGCACAAGTATAATCTGGAAATTAGTGATAAAAAGGAATCTAAATTAGAGATGTAGCGAACTGTTCGCCGGCGAACGGTTCCAGGCGAACTTTGGTGGTTCGCGTTCACCTGCATTAGGCGCACTTTTGCGGAAGTTCGATTCGCCCCATAATGCTCTATTGAGCAAAACTTTGACCCTTTACATCACAGTCAGCAGGCACATTATTGCCAAACACACTGCTCTCACTGCTGGAGGCCCGCCCCTCCTCCCTCCTCCAAGCAAGGTCTTTATTCCATTTGACTCACTTGTCTGCCTACACTAATTAGTTAAGGGACAGCTGCTTCCCTCCTCCCTCCTACCGGAGGGAGGAGGGTCTCATCTGCCAGGGAATTCCAGTATTTCAAAAGCCAGCTTACATACCGTGGCTGGGGATTGAACCCAGGTCTCAGTGTATGGTAGGTAACTAACATATCCATTATACCACCAACATTGCTAGCTGAAGCTAGCTGAAGCTAGCTGAAACTAGCCTAGCATGTACAATTTATGCTCAATCCAAAAGAAAAATTAGACAACACAAAACATTTATATTGTGCTTTTCTCCTGGCGGACTCAAAGCGCCAGAGCTGCAGCCACTAGGGCACACTCTATAGGCAGTAGCAGTGTTAGGAAGACTTGACTAAGGTCTCCTACTGAATAGGTGCTGGCTTACTGAGCAGACAGAGACGAGATTCGAACCCTGGTCTCCTGTGTCAGAGGCAGAGCCCTTAACCATTACACCATCCAGCCACTGCTTAAGGATATGTAGACAGGCATGGCCTTGCCACCGCCAACACTTCATGCTGAAGCCATCCTAGCACAATTCCGCAGAAAGCGGTGACCATCCCTACGAGAGAGAGAGAGAGATGAATCTACCTGACTATCTGGGGTTCTCATTGGACAACTGTTGAACACGAAAGGCAAGGCCATGCTACATATCCTTAAGCAGTGGCTGGATGGTGTAATGGTTAAGGGCTCTGCCTCTGACACAGGAGACCAGGGTTCGGATCTCAACTCTGTCTGTTGAGTAAGCCAGCACCTGTTCAGTAGGAGACCTTAGGCAAGTCTTCCTAACACTGCTACTGCCTATAGAGCGTGCCCTAGTGGCTGCAGCTCTGGCGAGTCCACCAGGAGAAAAAAGTGTGATATAAATGTTATTTGTCTTGTCTTGTCTAATTTTTCTCTTGACAACTGTTGAACACAAAAGACAAGGCCATGCCTGGCTACATATCCTTAAGCAGTGACTGGATGATGTAATGGTTAAGGGCTCTGCCGCTGACACAGGAGACCAGGGTTCGAATCTCGGCTCTGTCTGTTCAGTAAGCCAGCACCTATTCAGTAGGAGACCTTAGGCAAGTCTTCCTAACACTGCTACTGCCTATAGAGTGTGCCCTAGTGGCTGCGGCTCTGGTGTTTTGAGTCCGCCTAGAGAAAAGCACGATATAAATGTTATTTGTGTTGTCCAATTTTTCTTTTGTATTGAGCATAAATTGTACATGCTAGGCTAGTTTCAGCTAGCTTCAGCTAGAAGTGTTGGTGGTATAATGGATATGTTAGTTACCTACCATACACTGAGACCTGGGTTCAATCCCCAGCCACGGTATGTAAGCTGGCTTTTGAAATACTGAAATTCCCAGGCAGATGAGACCCTTCTCCCTCCGGTAGGACGGAGGAGGGAATAGGTAGAAGGGTAGAAGGGTGGAGGGTGTTCCAGGAATTAGAACCTTTGAAACATGTTTTCTATAATTTTTTTAGCCAGTAGAAATTTTTGTAAATTTTGAAGTTCACATCCCCATTGAAGTCTATTGCGGTTCGCAAACTTTTTCGCGAACCGAACTTTCCGCGGAGGTTCGCGAACAGGGTTCGTGAACTGAAAATTGGAGGTTCGCGACATCACTAATCTAAATTTGAACGTGACAAATTTGCTTATAAAATGGGACAGACTTATCAGTGGGACAGGAGACCACAAAGTAGACCTCACCCTAAACCACAGAATCGGCAAGAAACTCCTAATACAGGAGAGGCCTCGGATTCATTTTCTAAATTCCCTACTAGTGAAGATGAAGCCCCTACTGGTGCCCCAACACAACCCCCTTTACAAAATGTAAGACTCCCTCCACAGAGGGGGACACACTCCCACTGTACCCATAAAAATAAAAGATGACCTCACCCCCCACGGTTCCTGAAGGGTCAGTTTCACATAACAATTCTGTAACTTTTTAAGGCAACACAATAAAAGGAAAAGGCAAAAAAATAAAAAGGTACCAATTACACAAAATTGACACCAACTTCACCTCATCATTTGAATCTACCTCCCAAGAAAATGAATATGGAGCAATATCTCCATCCAAAAAAATAGTGGATGATACAAATACTGTGATCAATCTAAGTAGTACACTCCTCACTCAGGACCAGATTTCTGTCCTCACTTTAGGTTTGGGTTATTACCCGTCACAAAACATTGATACATTTTAATGTGCTAAAGATCCTAATCTTTTTGCATGCAAAGTTATCCTGAAACAGCATATGAAAAAGGATGAGGCACCCCTAGGAGGTGCAATTAAGGAATGGTCAGATTTTACTAAAAAGGACTACAGGGCCCTTCGTGATCTAACGGCTCTGTGGGAGGAGGGATATGTTCCAGACCAACAATTGGTTGACCAACTTGGGGATACCAGTAGTGAGACTAACAAATGTAAGAACAAGTCACGATATGTCCCGTCTCTTTCAATGAATCCACGTGTAAGTGTCTTTGTGGAAATGGTTTTGAAAGATTTGGATAGTGTCCGTATCGGACATGCGCCGAACAATCTTACACCTGCTCAGAAGCAGGCTCTTACACAGTTGACTGAAATGTCCATACTCATGGTGAAGCCTTTCAACAAGGGGTAGGGGGGGGGGGCAACATTGTGGTCATGGATAATGACCAATATGAGGCCATGTGCCTCAAAATACTAAACAACAAGGAATGGTATTCTAGGGCCTCCGCGTCCACAGGGACCAGGATGTACTCTTTAGCATAATTGACTGGGCCACCGCCAATAGTGTCATTTCAACCGAAGTTTCTGCCTTTTTAAAGGTATTCCCATTCCCAAGTACCAACATTTTACATGTTGCCAAAAACACAAAAGTCCTTGTCTAATCCACCAGGCAGACAGATCATATCTGCCTGTGGTTCTTTAACCGAAAATGTTAACAAGTATATTGATTTTCACTTACAAAAACATGTGCAATCCTTACTTCATACGTACAGGATACTATGCACGTGTTACGTATTTTGGACAGTCTTCATGTGCGCCCTGGTACCCTCTTGGTGGCACTGGACATCAAGGCTCTATATTCTAGTATACCACATGCTGAGGGAGGGGGGGGGGGAGATACGTGTAGTGGCCAAATATTTGGACGCTTTACCAACTTCTGAGTTTGATCACTCACTTTTTTATTGGAATTTTTGTTGACACATAATTTTTTGTTTGGCTCCTCCCACTACCTCCAGGTGCATTTTTTCTAATGTTGAATGGGTTGAATACCTGTGCCTCGTGGAGGCATGGCACAGGTGTATTGAGGATGTTTTGATGTTGTGGACCAGAGGGGAGTCCCTCCTTATGGAATTGACATATTGAGTGCAAACTCTATGAATTTAAAGTTGACCTGCAGTTATGACAAGAAATCCTTTCCTTTTCTGGATTTGATGATTGAAGTGGATGAAAATGGGCACCTAAACACAAGGCTGTATAGAAAACCTAGTGCCTCAAATACTGTCCTGCACGCCAAGAGTTTTCACCCGCAGCATTTGATTCAAAGCATTCCCACAGGTCAGTATTTGAGAGCAAGAAGGAATTGTTCAATTTTGAATGATTTCAAAAAAAGAGGCTGATGTCTTGCATAATAGATTTAAAGCCAGGGGTTACACTAAATCCAATATTCGCAAAGCTTATAACAGAGCATTGACGTCGGACCTCGATACGTTAATTCATACACGTGGCAAAAATAACAGGAAATCTAATGCAGCCTTGGATGTGGTCCCTACAGTTACCACATACAATAAACAACAATGATAATTGTACCAAATTCTTTCCAAACACTGGCATTTGCTGACTGATGATATCAGAATTCGCCAGTGTGTTCCACATAAGCCAAAGGTTATATTTCATAGGGCCCCCACTATTGCCAACAAATTAGTTAGAAGTCACTATCGGGGAAACAATCGTTTAGATCCATGCGGAGTGAGGGGTGTATACAGATGTGGAGTGAGGGGTGTATACAGGTGTGGATCTTGTAACCAATGCCCTTACATAACAGTGAGATGGTCAGTCACTTTTCCCCACATTAATAGAACAGTCCAAATAAAACATTTTGTGAATTGTGAGAGTGAAGGCGTCAGTTATGTACTTAAATGCACATGTGACGCCTTCTATATCGGTAAGACTACTAGAAATTTCCGAAGACGGATCTCTGAGCAAATACAGGATATTGCTGGTCACAGCCTGTGTTCTCCAGTGGCCATACATGTAATTTCATGTAAATTAAACTCACACAATAGGGTTATCTTTAGCGCAGTAGACTGCATACATCCTAACCCAAGGGGTGGGAACCTGGATAGATTATTATTACAATGCGAGTGTCGCTGGATTTATGAACTTAAGGCCACCAATCCCCCTGGTTTAAATGATGAACTAAAATACTCACCTTTTTATAGAAAGGATAGTTGAAAAATTCTGGATTTGTGTCTTTTTTTCTTTTCTCCCTCTTTTCCTTGCTCCTTGGGTATACTCTGGACCCGCCTCTGCTTTCTTTTTCAGGGACGCCAGTATAGTAAGACACAAATTTTTATGCTTGTGTCTGCTGTACTAATAATTTAGGTGTTTATTTACATATTGTATTCATTATTGTGATTAATGTACTTAGTTGTTTTAGATATTGATGTTTTTCTATAATTTAAGCTGATGATCCAATTTACTATGTAGATTAACCTCCCTGGCGGTTTGTTAAAATCCGCCAGGGGGCAGCAAATACCTTTTTTTAATTTTTTCTTTTTTTCATGTAGCGAGACAATGTCTCGCTACATGATAGCCGTTGCTGAGCGGCATCCCCCCAGCCCCTCCGATCGCCTCCGGCGAACGGAGATTAAGAGATCCCGTTCAAAGAACGGGATCTCTTGGAGGGCTTCCCCCGTCGCCATGGCGACGGGGCGGGATGACATCACAGACGTCGTGACGTCAAAGGGGAATCCGATCCACCCCACAGCGCTGCCTGGCACTGATTGGCCAGGCAGCGCACGGGGTCTGGGGGGGGGGGGGGCGGCTGCGGCGACGGGTATAGCGGCGGATCGGCGGGTAATTATGCAAATCGGCCCAGCGGGGCCTGAGTGGTGCCTCTCGGCGGCATATCCCGAGCTCAACTCGGGCTTACCGCCAGGGAGGTTAAAGTATTGTCAGCGGTGTTCCCCTTTAAGCCTGGTTATATGGCCACTCTCCTTCCGGCTCGACTATGAAGATTTCTTATCCCATTTCTTTCTTGCATCCCTTCCATCCCTCTCCTTTTTCCTCATGTCCTGCGTGGTGTGCACTGGTAGGGAGCGGCCATGTATGAGCGCCGACAAAGAGGGTGGATTGATGGGCGCATCTGGGACCTGCCCCCTATGTTTACTGTCAGCGCTTACTGAATGCAGAGGCTGAGGCCGGGCATATGGCATGTGCGGCCTGCGTCATTTCCACATCGGTCCAGGCTACGTGGAACGCACAGACCACGCCTAGGCTTGGGCGCAGCTGACACACTTCCGCGTGGATGCCATTTATGGCATCAGGGATCATTGATATCCCCTATGGCAGACTTTACACGGGTCCTGTGCCCTGAAGAGCCAGGTATCCCGGTGAAACTGGTCGGCTTATCCACCCTACACAGCCCTATTGATTCCAGCCAACTTTGTCTATTTCTTGGACACTGGAGTATCAGCATGTGTACGGCTTAGGCTTCGGGACTTCTGAGTACAGGTCTGTACTGAAGACATGGTAGCCATACATTGTTTTTTTCACTTGCATTTTCTCATCACCTGCCACTACTTTGGATTACAAGTCAGTTTGGACATCTTGGTACACCCACTCTAGTGTTATTTTTATGGTGCCATTACTGCTTTGGATTTAAAGGAGAAGATGTTGCGATTGGACATCTGGCTCTTTGTTAACACTGGATTCCTAGATATGGTTGAAGTCCTTGCACTCAGGACATAGATGCTGCGACTGAGCATTACTATATAAATGACTATTCTTCATACTGAGGCAAACAACATCCTTGCTATTGCATACAAGGACCTATCATCACCAGATATTTGCATATATACATTTTTACATGTTGGTTTCCTTACTACCCTGCACTGTATTGATTGGACATCACTATCGTGGCAATGACAAGATTCTGCATGCTGAAAGCTGCTTGTTTATAAAGCTGATACTGTGGTATGGGTTCCCTAGACCTACATTTGATCTATGGATACTCCTCCCTATTTTTGTACTAGTCTATTGGCTGGACTTTGGGTACTGTGTTCTATACTGCCTTTTCTAAAGATTTTAAATATTGTATAGAATATGTTTTATTGGGTTTAATAAACATTTTTCATATTTCTAATTGGCATGACTCATTGAGTGTTTTGATCTGCAGACTGGCATCTGCTTCTTTCTGCCCACTAATTTTTGTGCTCTATATTTTACTGTATCTGAGATCAACAGTTAGTTGCATTCACTGCCACTGGTCAGGCACTAAGTCAGTGACATTGTACATTGCTAGTAGCATGCAGCCAGTTACTTTGCTGTGCACATAGTGCAGTCAGACCGCGGCGCTGTCCAATGATTTTCGATTTCTATTACTGTATTCAGTATTTGCGAATTGCATTTTTTTTTGTTCCTTTCTGAAAAATCAATTAAAGCCCCCTTTTATATTCCGTCTGTCCCCAGGCCCCCACACGTATTGACTATAAAAAGCAGTGCACTTTCTCCACCTTGAAATCTTGTGCATAGTATACATGTCTGGCAGGGGTCGGGGGTGTGGCAGGAGAGAGACTGCCATTGCCTT
Organism: Hyperolius riggenbachi; assembly: GCF_040937935.1. Lineage (NCBI taxonomy): Eukaryota > Metazoa > Chordata > Amphibia > Anura > Hyperoliidae > Hyperolius > Hyperolius riggenbachi. Next base: position 178,008,105 of record NC_090656.1, on the reverse strand, counting down.
CGCAAGTTCTGGGACTGGTCCACGGCTAGGGAGAGGGCGCTCACCTGTAGGGGGATGTAGCAGAGAGGAGTCTATCCACAGCACAGCCTGGGCCGAGTCAGCCGACACCAGTGTCACCCCCTTTTCAGCACCTTGGCTGGACGCCGTGTGGCTGTTCAGGTGCTTGACTGACTCACAGACATTGATGGATATGATGATGGAGGATCAGCCCATCATGAGTTTAATTCTCAAAGACCTCTGCTGCGAGCAGCACTCCCAGCAGCAGCAGCCAATGCCCCATGCAAGTTGGGACATCCACCCCAGCAGCCAGTTGTCAGCAGCCCTCCCTGGATGAGAGCGTTGTGTCCTTCAGTCCGGCGTCTGGGCGAGTATTGATGGCTGCCATTGAGGAGATGATGGGGCCTGATGTGGAGGAGGAGGCTGGGCTCGGACCAGCATCCTAAGTTTATTTTGAGGAACATGAGGGGTCTGTATCTGGGGATGTTGGGGTGGCAGAGGTGGTGGGGGGGTCAGGAGAAGAGTTCTTTTATGATGAAGGTGATGATGATCGGGACCAGCGTCTCTATGTGCCTCAGGCCCCAGAAAACATGTTGTATGTTGTGTTTAAGTACTAAAGTCTGTGTTCCCACTGCCAGGGTCCACGGATGCATACAATTTTTGGACACAATTTTCATGCTGTGGTGCTAGGGGCCATGCCTTTCTGTGCTGCTGCTGCTGAGTCCTTAGTCCTTCTCCTGCTGCTGCTGATGTTGGAATTTAGTACTAAAGTCTGTGCTCCCACTGGCAGGGTCCACGGATACTTACAATTTTTGGGCTGATTTATCGTGTTGTGCTGCCACCAGTGAGGTGCCATACTCTCTTTCTGTGCTGCCGCAGAGTGCTGCTTAGTCCTCCTGCTGCCGCCTCATGTCGTATTTAGCGACAACAGCAGTCTGTGTATCCACCATCAGGGTCCACGGATGCTACAATTTTTGGGCTGATTTATCGTGCTGAGGTGCCACCAGTGAGGTGCCATACTCCCTTTCTGTGCTGCTTAGTCCTCCAGCTGCCGCCTCTCATGTCGTATTGAACGACGACAGCAGTCTGTGCACCCACCACCAGGGTCCATGGATGATACAATTTTTGGGCTGATTTATTGGACAACTTTGCTGCAATGTCATTGCTATTGATGCACGAAAAAAAATAAACAAAAAACATTTTTTACAAAAACCTTTCTGGGTGTTTTTGTGGCAACGCCCACTCATCCTCCTCCAGTGGTACCACCACCGCCAGGTGCCATTGGGACTCGCCATCACCTCTGCGATTGATTAAAGTGTATTTTCCTGTTTAAAACCATTTTTTATAAATTAATAGCCCCATTTAAAGTGTTGATTTAACTTTAAATTCCATTTTCTCAAAAACTAAAAAAGTTATTTTCAGAATTTTTTTTTGTTTAAGTTGTTTTCACCTTTATAATCCATGCAAGTTGGGGTATTGTAGCATGTATGGGTGCTTTAATAGCTTAAACGATATTCCGTGATCACGTCCGTGCTTAGACGGGATTGTCTCATTCATGGGAAAAATCAGAGTCGAATTTGTGAGTCCGGCTGAAATCCGGAAATCAATAACGCTGTTTCTGGATTTATTTTTTCATTCACGCCCGAACAGTCGAATCCGTGATCGGGGGGTATCCGAGCACCACTGGGAGTCACTGCAGCTTGAGCAGGTAAGATTACAATACACAGGCACCTTCAGGGAACATTAACGATGGGGTGGATCTGGCACAGATTTACATTACAGTAGCCTGTAGACATAGATATTCTGGCACCCTAGACTTCGCCCTCCATAAACCTACAAACGAAATTTGGGCACATGAGGCAAGTGGACAAAAAGGGCACCGCCATTGATTCTCATGTTAAATATCATTTGACGTGCGCCCAACGGGAAATTTGGGTGCCTGGTACATAATAACATTTACAAACATACTTACCATAGTTATTGTTTCTATTTACGTAAAGTTTCATACCTAAAACAATATTCTCTGGAAACTACAAATACTATTCAAATAACTAAATATATTGATTTATAAATCATTTGAAAAATGATATGGGAGTTTTAGGGTTAGGCACTACTAGGGGAGTTTTAAGGTTTAGGCACCACCAGGGGTTCTTAGGGTTAGGCACCAAAAGGGAGGCCTTAGGGTTAGGCTCCCTCTAAGGGGTCTTAGGGTTAGGCTCCACCAGGGGGGGTTAGGGTTAGGCACCACACCAGGGGGTCTAAGGGTTAGGGATAGGTAGAGAAGGTGCAAAAGAAGAGACTGTACTTTTTATCTGGAGTGCCGTGAGAACTGAACCTAGTGCATTTCAATTACTTGAGGGACACTGGACATAGGGACTTGGTTGAGCTGTTATTGCTGACAGCTGTTTGAGCACTGAGCACCAATTTAAGTTATTGTTTATATACAAAGGCGGAACATCCTTAACTGGTACCGGACTGACGCAGTACAAATCTACGTCCAGCAGGTGGTGCTGCAGCTCTGACTGGATGAAGATTCAACGTCGCACTGAATCGTGCGTCCCTGCTGATACCGCCGCTCTGCACCTGCCGCAATTCACTCGCTCTGCCATCTATAAGACAGCAGAGCTCTGTAAGCAGGTCAGGAGGCACTTTCATTGGCTCCTAACCCGCATGATCAAAGAGAGCCAATCACATTGGCTCTCATTGATAGACAGCATCAGGAGCCAATGAAAGCGGCTCCTGACCGGCTGCCAGCACTCTGCTGTCAAAGAGATGGCAGAGAGAGAAGCCTGCGGTGATTGGGCAGCATCGTGTCCGGCAAGAGCGGCGGGTATGTATGGCGATTCGTCTGGAAGTGGCGGTATGGAAGTGGTTAATGTGCAGCAAACCAGCAACATGGTGTACATATTTAAGTGATTCACTGTAACAAAGGGGAAGAAGCACAGGAAACCATTGCAAAATTGAGACCTTATGATAGCAAAACCTTAGGTGGAGATAAATACCAACTTTAAAGTTATGAAATACTGAAAACTATATATAGTGATGATATATAACATAATGCTGGGCATACACGGCTCGTTTGCTCCTTATCAAATCGAGCCGCTGATGGCTTGATTGATGATTTCCGACAGGTGCAATGACCGGCCGGATCGATACCCTGCTCGATCCCCGCGGGCGGACAGTAGTGGGGAATCGAGGGAAAGATAAGGAGCGCCCGTGGGTCGAGCGGGGATCAATCCAGGCGCCGGCGGGGGACGAGCGGGGATGCGCCGGGATCGAGCCAGCGGCTCGATCCGGCGCATAATTTAGGCCGTGTATGCCCAGCATAAGACACTGTCAAAGGCTAATACGGAAAGGATTCAGGTGTTTTATTATTCCACCAAAACTACTTGGATTTCTGCAACCTTGATATACCAGCAAAAGAAAAAAAACTTTAATAACAGCAGCATAAGCAGAACTACCAGCATATGTAGTGTCCACAGATAGAGAACTCCAACTCATCCAAGAAATCCAAAGATGAAGTCCAGGCAATCAGCCCAGTATTCCATATAGAGGCAGTTGGATTTTTTCACTCCTGTAACTATCGGATCCAAGGGGTTGGAGAACCAGCGCCACAGCTTGCTGTCTACTTTACTGACTCACTCCAAAAGTCCCAAGTACCTGACCTTATATGGCAGATACAGGATCCTATCTACCTGCAGACACCTTGCTTCCAGACCATTCAATAAATACAAACAATTCCTTCCACCAGGAGCTGTGTGGTCCAGCAGAAAGCAGTCAGACCATTGTCTATTGGTAAACATGAGCATATAAGGACAGTCTGCTAGCAGCCACTGGAACAATAAAAACTCCACCTGACTCCAGCAAGCTAAAATCAACAAGACAATATACAGATCACAGCAGGAAAAAATTTACATTTTGCATACTTCACACATACGTTATACTTCACACATACGTTATTTAAAAAGTAAAATGTGGCCAATGAAAATCTATGTAGAATAAGTTGAGATAAGCTGCAGATGAACACAAATTTGTATGAATTCTTGAGTGCTGGAAAATCTGAATCCACATAAAATGTTTGCAGCAGAAAGCATTCAATGCTTAACCACTTGAGGACCCACCCTTTACCCCCCCTTAAGGACCAGCGCTGGTTTGAGTGATCTGTGCTGGGTGGGCTCTGCAGCCCCCAGCACAGATCAGGGTGCAGGCAGGGAGATCAGATTGCCCCCCTTTTTCCCCCCCTATGGGGATGATGTGCTGGGGGGGTCTGATCTCTCCTGCCTGCTGTGGGTGGCGGGGGGGGCACCTCAAAGCCCCCCTCCGTGGCGAAATCCTCCCCCTCCCTCTCCTACCTGGCCCCCTCCTGGAGATCCGGCTGCACAGGACGCTATCCGTCCTGTGCAGCCAGTGACAGGCTGTCTCCTGTCACATGGCGGCGATCCCCGGCCGCTGATTGGCCGGGGATCGCCGATCTGCCTTACGGCGCTGCTGCGCAGCAGCGCCGTACAAATGTAAACAAAGCGGATTATTTCCGCTTGTGTTTACATCTAGCCTGCGAGCCGCCATCGGCGGCCCGCAGGCTATTCACGGAGCCCCCCGCCGTGATTTGACAGGAAGCAGCCGCTCGTACGAGCGGCTGCTTCCTGATTAATTAGGCTGCAGCTGGCGACGCAGTACTGCGTCGCTGGTCCTGCAGCTGCCACTTTGCCGACGCACGTTATGAGTGTGCGGTCGGCAAGTGGTTAAACGTTTGGAAGGATGGTCAGTGAGATGCAAATAGTTCTTAGTTGGCGTAGAATTATGGAATTTTTTAATGCAAATCTATGCAGCTTAAAAATAGAAAAATCTTGCATCGGTACCATTTGATTGGTCTACTATCAAGCTGCATAATTACATGAAAAAATATGCACAATCAGAAATTAACTTAAACTTTTTCACCATCCCTAGTCATTTGCATCTTATTCAATTAACCTGGACAGTGTACACCACATCCTAAATTATATTAAATACTTATTAGTATAAACTTTGACACAACTAAAATAAGAAATTTTAATATGCGTGTTATTAACAGGTTCACATGAAGTGCAAATTTGAACATATTTAAAAAAAAAATGACACTCACCTTACGTACCACCCAGGTGTAATTTCCAACAATGAAAGACCAACATTTTCCAGGATGTGTGAGACAACCTCTTCTAACAGGGTTGCCCAGGTATCACTCGGTTCTTAGGGGTATTTAGTATCTTTTAAAAGGTTCACATTATCAATTTTTTTAGTTTTTGAATACAGTCTCTTACCATCTTTGTGCAGAATTTTCTCCTTCATTTTAAGAATTCCAGCACTGGAGTAAGTTTGCATTGGAAATGTCTTTTTCAGTGTCACGTTTCAAAAGTGAAGGTTTCATCAACACAACCTTGGTCTATTGCAAGAAGGCATTATCTGTAATTGAAGGCAAGAGCTTTTCCAAACTCCATATCTCATGACAACAAAATATAACACACGTGTTTTACAAAGCAGAAGAACTTTTTTTTTCCAGTGATCACATGTGCAATTTGAAGACTCACTTCAAAAATGTAGGTGGTGGACTTTAAATGTAGTTTTTAACTGCAAATATCCCATTGTCTTCATCTCGACAAGCATGCTTGCTTGGCCATCCTTGAAGAACAATTATGTGGACAATTGCTTAGAAACCTCGAAACATCCTGTTTCTTTCGGTACATGTCCAACCCTTGAAAATACCTAAAAAAAAAAAAATACCAAAACATTCACTTTACAATACATTGATTAGAAACATCTATTCAGGACAAACTTTTTAGTATGTGTTACTGTCACACATGTAACTATTTATGTTACAATTTAAAGGAAAATAATTGAAACAGATATAAAGGCCCATATGCAATTAACTTTTTCTGCTGAGATTTCTCCTAGAAGATCATTTTCATATTCTCTTTAAAATAACTTTTCAGCATTTTACAATTGAAACAGTACCCAAAAGTTGGTGAAAAAGTACTATTATTTTCTTGCTTGCTGCTGATTTAAAATGTATTTTATAACAAGGTGTGAAAATATCACTTAGGAGAATTCTCAGGAGAAAAAGTGAATAGCATATGGGCCAAACAAATCTTCATCCCACCCATTGAAAAAAAACCAAATACGTAATCTACCTTCCATATTCACCTCCAGAAAACCCAATATTGGATTTTAAGACAACCTCTCCCCCACTAAAAAGGAGACAAACAAGCAAAGCATATTTATGGAAAACATTTAACACTTCAATCGGTTTTCAATCGTTTTTCGTTCAGTTCAATGAAAATCAATAAAAAAAAAGCAATACAAAAAACAATTAACCACTTCTCTACCACAGGTTTTTTTCCAACTTCAAAAGCTCTTCCCAATAATTCGGTAATAACTTTTTTGCTAATTGTCACACTGAAATAATCTATATATTATTTTTTGCGGGACAAACGAGGCTTTCTTTAGATAGTACTTTATGCTAAGAATTATATTTTTTTATATGCATTTGTCAGGGAAGAAGAAGAAAAAAAATGAAAAAAAAAAATCACCATTTCTCAGCTATCAGCCATTGCAGTTTAAAGAGGATCTGTAACGTCAAAAGATACCCTGGGGGGTACTCACCTCGGGTGGGGGAAGCCTCCGGATCCTAATGAGGCTTCCCACGCTGTCCTCCGTCCCTCAGGGGTCTCGCTGCAGCCCTCCGAGAAAGATGACATCAATATTTACCTTCCTGGCTCCTGCGCAGGCGCTCTGACAGCTGTCGGCTCCAAACTACACGGAAATACCCGATCGCCGTCAGGTCTGCTCTACTGCGCAGGCGCAAGTTTCCGGCGCCTGCGCAGTAGAGCGGACCCGACTGAGATTGCGTATTTCCGTGTAGTTCGGAGCCGAGAGCAGCCACAGCGCCCCCGCTGGAGCCTGCAAAGGTAATACTGAACTGACAGTCGGGTCTGTTGCCGGCTGTTCGGAGGGCTGCAGCGAGACCCCCGTGGGACAGAGGACGGCGTGGGAAGCCTCATTAGGATCCGGAGGCTTCCCCTACCCGAGGTGAGTACCCCCCAGGGGATCTTTTTGATGTTACAGAGTGTCTTTAAAAATAAAATGTGCTATTGTAGATAAAACATACACATTTTATTTGCCCATTTGTCCTGGTTATTACAATGTTTAAATTGTGTCCCTAGTACAATATATAGCGATAATATTTTATTTTGGGTTGGGGTGAAGGAGTTAGAAAAATAATGAAAATGCATTACATTTTTCTATGGTAAGTGTATAATGGTGTATTTGGAAGTAGTTTTACTTTTTGGCCACAAGATGGTGCTATACTAACTCTGCTTTCTAAAAATAGAGAACAGAACCAAGTTTGTACATGTATTTTGCAGGCGTTTATAAACAGGGACGTAGAAAAGCGTGGCAGGAGTTGCTAAGTGGTTAACATTTGGAGGTACAGTGGCTGGGGGTTCTGTCACATTTGTTGGTCATCGCAATCTCGCACGCCGACACTACTGCACACCCGATCGACCACATTGGCCCGAGATTTCCCAGCATGCTCGATTGGTCTGAAATGGGTCAGGCACGCTTGTTGTAGCACCTATTGTCATGAGATCCCACAAAATTATCAAATTGGGTGGTCAATTGGGCCTCAAAGTGGACCTGAATTCTTGCAGAGGACAAAAGGAAAACAGAGAGAAATCCACCCTGCATGTATTTAGAGAGTTTTGCCTGTCTAATTCCCCCTCATCTGTGACTAATCACAAGTTGTAATTTGAGTTCTTCATTTGATGTCAGCTTACAGTCACGGCAGAGATCTAATTGGTAAATACAGGATGTTAACAGTATGTCTGCTTCCATGAAAGCAGGAAGTCGACACTACAGATTTATCACAGGATTTGTATCAGCTGTCACAAAGAAATGTTTTTCTTTAAAGGTTATTATGCTGTTGCGTAGCTAATAGAGCAGAGAGGAAGGTCTGCTTTAACCCTGCATTTATAGAGCAGGTAACTCTTATTAGATTAAATCATCATCAAATCTTTCATTATCTGATGTGAGGATTTTGATTTGAAGGTAGGCAAGATAGAACAGTGAGGGCTGAAAAGGTAGAGATTGAAACTAATGCACACACAGCTCAGTGGATTAGCAGTCCATCCCCTTGACCATGTAACCCATTTTGTCCCTGCTGGAATCAGCTATTGCTTCCCAGAACCTTGCAATGTCTGCATTCTAAAATGGTTCACTTTTCACCTGCATAAATTGTATTTGCATAGAACAAAAATATGCCTTTAATTATCTCTAATTGACATATTTCCTCTACAGTTTCTGGACCATCACATCATTGTTGCTGTTGATTACATCAGCTTTGCAGTGCATGATGGCAATGGAGACTAATGAGAGATGAATGGAAAAGGCAAAAAAATGCTGTGCTTGATTTCATTGCATCTTTTGTAGTTATCAGGATGTTGAAAGACTTATAAATTGATGCTGGCATTGAACAGAATGTCCCTGAGGCTCACTCTAGAGAATTCTGTGCTACTACCAATACAAGGGCATCGCTAACTGTGAGGTTTCTGAGGTTTAATTGGTTAAAGTGCCTTTTTAGTAATCATAAGAGCCCGGGATTGACTTTCAGCACTGTGTGGCTTTGATTTATTTTAAGCAATAAAGTTACAATCATCTTGGCTGCTAAGTAAAATAAATCCGTGAACATGTTTTCTGAATAATTTTTACAAACGGTGGTAGAGTGTTTTGTGGAGTTGCACACCCTACCTTTTCTGGCGCATAACCTGGGTGCGAAGTGACACCCAGTTTCATAAGCAAAAGTTCAGAGGTTGGTTAGCACACCGTTTTTGCAATTTGATTATTCTTCAATACATATATCAATACCAGATTGACAATTGTCTCTGGACCACAAAGGGCTTCCTTCATCAGAAAGTGCAGTGCACCTCTGCACTTTCTGATAAACGGGACCTTGCATGGCCGCAAAACAATTGTCAATCTGGTGTTGACATATGCTCTGAAAAATAAACAAATTGCAAATATGGTGTGCTAACCAACTTCTGAACTTCTGCCTATGACAACTATTAACTATCATTTTGACAAACTGATCTGAATCTGTTTGGGGGAAACTTGTGATCAATATGCAATTGTCACTGCATTCTTAGTATAGGTATGTTATATCTTATTAGCTCAAATTGTCACTGCATTCTTAGTATAGGTAGGTTATATCTTATTAGCTCAAAGTGAACAGTGCACCATTTTTACCACCCAGAACATCTTTATAAATAATGCAAGCTAACAATATGGCTTATTATTAAAAAAAACTTCCATTTTATGTCTTCTTTTTACATTGAAAAGTTTAGCAAATGCTGTTATTACCTTACTTCTGCGGATGACAGGGCTTGCCCGACCACAGAAATTTCAGGCAGAGAAGGACTGCTGTAATTATTTTATTGCACACATTAGCAGAGAGCGAACAAAAGTTTTCATCAGTAGGGAGTGTGGAGGGGAGATGGGACACTGTGCTTTAAAAAGTTTAGAGAAGTCACAGATGCTATCTTCAAACCTCCCCTATTGATAAATAAGGGCAGCTAGAAGTTGAGCTCCTACAGCTATTAGGAAAATCAAGAGAAACTGCAGGAAAAAAATGATGCTTAGTTCCTGTAATGATCGCTGCTGCAGCAGGTGTTGCTGGAAGTAGTAGTGCTGCAGCTCAGGCAGTTCTGATCTCTTTCCATGCAAGCTGCATAGCTATGTCTGCCTTTCCCTGCGGTCAGCTTGTGACTGATTATCATTCACCTGTGTGGGAATCTGCATGTCTGCTCCCATTGGATGACCTCAGTATAAAGATCTGCTTCCTGCAGGACTCCTCGGGTTTTCATAGCTTCAGTTTAAGCCTGTCTTGCTGTTGCTTCAGCCCTTGATCGTGTTTCTTGTTCTAAAGATACTTTGCTGGTTTTGCATCATATATTGGTTCATTGCCCATATATATGCATACCAGCACGTTTATTATTTTCCTTGTATTCGTGTTACGTTGATACATCAGTGTCGCTGATGTATACGTACATGAACTGTTTATATCCTGTGTGCAGTTAGTCAGCTTCCAGCACGTTTTGGTAGTTTGCGCGTATCGTGAGCACCCGTGCTGAGCTAGTATCTGTTAGGAATATGGTCATGCCACTTCCTGCCTGCTGGTGGCAGCATTGTGTTGAACTCTGAACTTCCTTTATTCCACCAGCAGATGGCTCTAGAGACTTTGCAGGACCTGAACTTTCCTTGTTCCACCACTGGGTGGCTCTATGCTGGCTGGAGACAGCTCTGCCACTGCAAGGGTTGCTCTCTATGGACTTTGCTTGTCAATCATGCTGCAGGTGTGTCCTCCTTATTTAAGAGCCCTGCAAGGAGCAACCTTGGCCAGAACTTTGTGCTCGCTAGCTGGAGTATCTGGACAACCCTGGTTCTCTGGTATCCTGTATCCCTGTATCTGTTATCCTGTTTCTGAACCTAGATTCTGTCTGACCTCGTTTACTGCCTGCTCCTTGTGTACCGTGATTGCTCGATTGTTGCCGACCTATGCTTTGTCCTGACTGTGATTTTGTGCCTGTCTTCTTGTACTGCGTTTGGTGTATATGTTACGGCCAGAACCCGAAGTTTGGCCACTTCTAGTTCTGGCCGGCCACTTCGGGTTCTGGCCGGCCAATGCGCGAAGTGGCCGCTGCGCTGCGGCCAATGTTAGAAATGGATTGATTCCTCTCAGGTTAATGTATCTTCTGGCCGCAGCGCAGCGGCCAAACGTATCACAACTTAGTGAATTTATTGCAATTCAGCCGGCGGCAATGTAACAATTCAAGCCGCCGGCTTTTTCTCTGCGCCTCTCTCTCCTTCCCCCCCCCCCCCCCTCGCTCCTCTTCTATGGGCAGCCGGCGGGGACATTCGTGTCCCCGAGAGTCGTTCGTGGCGCCAGGGCAGCAGAGCGGGGAGGCTGCAGACATTGCTTCTGCCAGCACCCGCTCTGCAAGAACGGCAGGATTCCCCTGCCGCGACGAACGACTCCAGCTGCCACTCGTGTCCCCGCCGGCTGCCCATAGAAGAGGAGCGAGAGGGGGGGGGGGGGGGGAAGGAGAGAGAGGCGCAGAGAAAAAGCCGGCGGCTTGAATTGTTACATTGCCGCCGGCTGAATTGCAATAAATTCACTAAGTTGTGATACGTTTGGCCGCTGCGCTGCGGTCAGAAGATACATTAACCTGAGAGGAATCAATCCATTTCTAACATTGGCCGCAGCGCAGCGGCCACTTCGCGCATTGGCCGGCCAGAACCCGAAGTGGCCGGCCAGAACTAGAAGTGGCCAAACTTCGGGTTCTGGCCGTAACATATATATTGTATATCTTTGTCCGGTGTATCTGTGTGTGTATATATATCCTGTATATATTTAGGAAGATAGATAGATAGATAGGGATTGGGGTTTTTGCATCTTGCCTTGATTGTATGGTGTGTATGTATGTGGTGGTTGCGTTCTTGTATATAATTGCCACCATATTCTCTGACTGCTGTACATAGTGTTATGTGTGCTGCTGCATTAATATTGCATAATACTGTATGCACGATTGTAAATAAACCTTCCTGCATAGTTTATTCCTGTCTCAGTATCTGTGTTGCTGCAAACTGCAATCAATCCCAGTTTCTCCGTTCAGGCTCATGACAGTATCCTGCTCCTGGTCCTGTTCGTGGATTGCGTTCATCTCTGCGAGGAGATAACGAATCCTTCTGAATCCTGTCCTGTTACCGTTTGTGGATTGCGTTCATCTCTGCGAAGAGATAACGAATCCTTCTGAATCCTGTTCTGTTACTGTTTGTGGATTGCGTTCATCTCTGCGAAGAGATAACGAATCCTTCTGAATCCTGTTCTGTTACCGTTTGTGGATTGCGTTCATCTCTGCGAAGAGATAGCGAATCCTTCTGAGTCCTGTTCCCTGTATTACTCCAGTCCTAGTCAGCGTTCCTGCTTATGTCATATATCGGTTCATTGCCGATATATACATATGTTAGTCAGACGTTACAAATAGTTTCATTGATAGCTGTAATTGTAATACGCTAGGAAAACATACTTATTGTATATTTGTCTGTGTTACGTTCATCTATCTTGATCCTGTTATTTCCTGACTATCCTGTCCTGTCTTTGTGAGGCACGCCATCGCTGCAATCGCATTGGCTGCCTCATTCCAGTCTGTCTTGTTTTGGACGCTTGCTGTCGCTAAGTATGAGAAAGATATTGGTTCGCACCCTTGTGAGAAAAAGTGAGTGTGCTAGGGTCAAAAGATACAATACTATATAATGAGAACAGAGGCCCTGGAACAAGCACCACTCATAGCTCCATGATGACAATTAACAAATGATCTTTATTAACATGATCAGTCACAAAGGGATTCACCTGACAATAACTCTAAAAACCATGATAAAACATCCCATAAAATCTCCATGCAGAAAAATAACGCTTGCCATATCAATATACCATGATTATTGAAAAGACAGGACAGCAGTTTCTGGATAGAAGCTGCTGCCTGTAAGAACCCGGGTTCAGTATTGTAGTGTTATACCTTTAAAATTATTTGGTGCGCAACCTCATGAAAGAAGCTAGCAGTGAAACATAACAATTAATATATAACCATGAGACAATTATAAATAACCAACATATATTGAGATGGTCCACTAAGTGGACAAAGTGCTATATAGTGCAACAGTACCTGAAATAATAAACATTAATGTGATAAACAATCATGAATCTTAGTGCAAATAACTCCTAATAGGATTTGACAGTGCAGCAGCCTACAATGTGCATAGATAAGTGTGCAATAGAGCAATACTTAGCCAAGTGTAGATAAAGGCAAGCGTGCAGATGGAGAGACGGAGGATCCCCTCAAAGCTACCCCACTAGTTACGCGGGCGCAACCCCGCTTTGTCAAGGAGAGGAGGAACCGTATATGCACGCCGTGATGCGGCGTTTAAATAAGAGTTGGAAGGTGTGCGCGTGGTCCGTGACGTCACCGGAAGCGACGTCACGGACAGGAAGAAGGAAGAACCAGTCTGTTCAGACTGGATACCTCGCTGGAGCGCACGGAAGGTAATCGTATAATGTGCCACCCGGAAGGGAGAGAAAGAAGGGGGAGGGAAAGGGAATAAAAGAGGAGGATGCATGCATAACAAATAGTAGTGACCTATAGCTATATTAATAAACAATACATACATAGATAAGCAGCCCACTATTTGTCCAATGCCGTTACCAATAGTATTTACATATTTTGAACATATTACAAAAGGGGACCTTACAAAAAACACACATGTACTTTGCGTATCAGTATCCATTAAAGGGGAACTCCAGCCCGTTAACTACAAAAAGTCCAACATCTAGTATTAGAGCATGTGCAGCAAATCCTGATTGTCCTGCTACAAAATAGCAACTATATTCCAAGCATGTAGTCCAATAGCGATCCACCTCCACTGTCTGCCCCGAGTGTCCAAAATGTCCCATTAGGAGAGTTCATAGAGTCCAAACCATGGCCAAATAGTCCATCCAATCATAGATTAAGGTCCATAGTCATTCCTTGCAAGGGGCTGAGAGTAGAGGCAGTAGCAATAAATAGGGTCCATCAGGCAAACCGCACATTGCTCCATGTTTGTCTCTTGATATGCATAAGGTCAAACAAGGCGCTTTTGTCCCCCCACACACAGAATCACCACAATATCCCCTACACATAGGGAGAAAAAACAAACAAGGTAAGGTACAGGTAGTAGCTAATACATTTAATAATAAGACAGAGTGACAGGGGCTGCCACAAGTAAAATTGGCATATTATCCTAATTAGCCCAAAAAACCTGACCAGTCTATTTCCTCGTTTATACCAAGTGGGGACATGGAATTTAGTTGATATATCCATCTAGCCTCTCGTTTGAGAAGGTTTCTGGATATATCCCCACCCCTTATGCCCATACTAATTTGTTCAATCCCACAAATTCTAGTTCCTGCATAGGAGCCACCGTGAGAATAATAATAGTGTGCTGCCACTGAGGTGAGATTACTCCCCTCCTCTAGATCTCTTCTAGCCAACCTAATATTGGAAAAATGTTTTTGTATCCTTGTTTTCAACATATTCTTTGTTTGGCCTACATAGATTTTGTTGCAGGGGCAAATAATAGCGTAAACCACTCCTTTGCTTTTGCAATTAATGTATTTCCAGATTTTGTAGGTATTTTGCCTCCTACTATCCTGTATTTCCATGCAGGGGCGCATATACTCACATATATTGCAATTACCACAGGGGTAGCTTCCACTAAGTCTCCCCAATGAACGTTGTCCTGCAGATCTGTAGTGACTAGAACAAAGTTTATCCTTCAAGGTAGGGCATCTTCTTGCTGTTATAGAGGGGTGTGGGCTGATATGTTTTGCAATATCCATATCTGAGCACAAAATAGGCCAATTTCTGTTCAATATTTTGTAAATGTCCCTCCACTGATTATTATAGGTTGTACTGAGTCTTACCATGGGCATGGTCGTCTGTTTCTTGGTGTGCAGAAGTATTGGTCGTTCCGATGATTTCGCTCTTTCATAGGCCTTGGATATGATTTTTCGGGGGTACCCTCTTTCTCGAAACCTTTCTGTCATTGTATGAGCCTGTGTGACAAAATCAGTTTGATTAGAGCAAATCCGTCGTAATCTAAGAAATTGACCAGTGGGTATATTATTTTTCAAAGACCTGGTATGAGCACTATTATAATGCAATAATGCATTCACAGCTGTATCTTTGCGAAAAAGGTCCGTGCTCAAATGTCCATCCAAGGAAAGTCTGATTTTCAGGTCCAAAAAGTCCACATCTGTTGACGATACAGTTTTGGTCAACATGATATTCATTTCGTTAACATTTAGGAGCTCTATAAATTGATCACACAGGTCCCTGGGTCCCCCCCAGAGCATAAAAATATCATCTATGAACCTATACCACCCCAAAATATAGGGGTGGTATGGTTCCATAGACTGACCAAACACCACCTCTCTCTCCCAGTAGCCCAAGAACAAATTTGCTACTGACGGCGCGCATTTGGCGCCCATAGCTACTCCACAAGTCTGTTTGTAATATTTGTTGTTAAAAATGAAGTAGTTGTGGCCTAATACAAAATCCATAAGTTGTAAAATAAACTGCTGTAGGTCCCCCTGTTGACTGTTCTCCATTTCCAAAAAATACTTAGCTGCTCTCACTGCCCATTTATGCGTAATATTGGTATAAAGTGATTCAACATCAAGACATACCATGAGTGTATCTGTTGGAACCGTCAGACCATCCAATACTTTCAATAAGTCGGTACTGTCCCTCAAATAGGAATCCAAACTAGTGACATGGTGCTGGAGAAAAAAATCGATAAATTCACATGATGGTGCTGTTAAACTACCAATCCCGGAAACAATTGGTCTGCCAGGCGGACATACAGGGTTCTTATGTATCTTGGGAAGTAGATAAAAAGTTGGCACTATGGGTTCCTTTACAAACAAAAACTCAAATTCTTTCTTAGAGATCGTACCTGTGTTTCTGGCCAAGGCAAGGACATCTTCCAATATAGCATTATAATAACTTGTAGGATTTCCTGGTAAGACAACATAGTTGCTGGAGTTCCCCAATTGTCTGTATGCTTCTTCCAGATATAATTCTCTGGGCCAAAGGACCACATTTCCCCCTTTGTCTGCCTCTTTAATAAGAAAGGAAGAATTATTGGTAAGATGGTTCAAAGCTGTTAGCTCTTCCCTGTTTAGGTTCAATCCCTGGTTCCGAATCAAAGGCAGAGCCATTTTCTCCTTCCACATGGTATCAAAAAAGATTTTAATCACTGGGCATGTGCCAAAAGGAACAGTGTATTTGGAGGGCGGTCTAAACGTCTGTGCACGTTTACTCACCAGTGCTTCTTCTTGGTTTTCATTAAGTAAGTCCATTAAATCACCAAACACCTGTCTATCCAAGGGTTCCAACTGTGCCATGGCTCCACCTCCTCCTTCAAAATATTTCTTAAAAAGCAGTTTCCTACAAAACAAATATATGTCCTTTAGCAGTTCGAATTTATCAAGGCTCTTACTGGGAGAGAATGACAGGCCCTTAGATAATATCTCTTTTTCTGCTTCTGAGAGTGTATAATTGGAGAGGTTGATTACTTTTAATTCGTTAGATCGTGTACTCTCTGGCGTTTCCCCTTGGGTGTCAGGAGATTTTGGTTCAACCTTCGCCTTATGTCTTCTACCACCCCTCCTGGTTCGTTTTCTAAATCGCTGTCTGATGATAAAAAATCCTCACTGGTAGATCCAGTTTCACTGGATATTCTTGGTTCTATTTGGCCACTAGGATTTGATGGTGGCCTTGAGTTGGGATTAGGTTGACCATTAGGCCTAGGTCTATTGGGCTTAGGGAATCTCCTATGTCTCCTCCTATTACCCCTATGCTTCCATCTATAGGCCGCTCCACTGTCAAAATCCTGTCTATCTCTCTCCAACTTTTTCTGTTTACCTTCCACAATAATTTTTTCAAAATTCGTCATATCTTTTTTCAACTGTTCCATGAATGGTTGTAAAACGGTATCTCTGTCAAAGGTTTTAAGTATTAATTCCAAATTTGTTAATTCAATCTTTTTCTTGATCAAAAGGTCCTCATCATGTTTAATCAGCATATCTATGATGATGACCGAGCATTTGCCCAGGCCCTCCTCCCAGGTGGCTTTGAAATCATCTACAACCTCCCATGCAGGGAATATTTGCACCCTTAAGCTCCTTGGGTAAATTTGATCTTTTTTATACTGTTTGAGACTGTGGATATTCCACCACAGTTTCAAAATCAGTCTATTCACCTCTTTATATGATCTGCACATTTGTTTGGCCTCCTCAGAGATACCATTTTCATTACGAGGCACCCTAGTGGCAAATATTGTTTCAAGCCTTCTATGCCACCCAGATTCTAATGTTTCCATATACCCTTCCATATTGCAGGTGGATCCTGCCATATAGACTGATATCACCAATTCAAACAATATATCTATTTTTCTCTAAACCAAGAATATAAAGGTTTTATTCACAAGGTGCTGAACCAGAGAAGAGGACAATGTCAATCCTCTTTAGTAACAAAGTATGAGAAAGATATTGGTTCGCACCCTTGTGAGAAAAAGTGAGTGTGCTAGGGTCAAAAGATACAATACTATATAATGAGAACAGAGGCCCTGGAACAAGCACCACTCATAGCTCCATGATGACAATTAACAAATGATCTTTATTAACATGATCAGTCACAAAGGGATTCACCTGACAATAACTCTAAAAACCATGATAAAACATCCCATAAAATCTCCATGCAGAAAAATAACGCTTGCCATATCAATATACCATGATTATTGAAAAGACAGGACAGCAGTTTCTGGATAGAAGCTGCTGCCTGTAAGAACCCGGGTTCAGTATTGTAGTGTTATACCTTTAAAATTATTTGGTGCGCAACCTCATGAAAGAAGCTAGCAGTGAAACATAACAATTAATATATAACAAATATATAATAATATATTAACAAATTTGGAATTAATACTTAAAACCTTTGACAGAGATACCGTTTTACAACCATTCATGGAACAGTTGAAAAAAGATATGACGAATTTTGAAAAAATTATTGTGGAAGGTAAACAGAAAAAGTTGGAGAGAGATAGACAGGATTTTGACAGTGGAGCGGCCTATAGATGGAAGCATAGGGGTAATAGGAGGAGACATAGGAGATTCCCTAAGCCCAATAGACCTAGGCCTAATGGTCAACCTAATCCCAAGTCAAGGCCACCATCAAATCCTAGTGGCCAAATAGAACCAAGAATATCCAGTGAAACTGGATCTACCAGTGAGGATTTTTTATCATCAGACAGCGATTTAGAAAACGAACCAGGAGGGGTGGTAGAAGACATAAGGCGAAGGTTGAACCAAAATCTCCTGACACCCAAGGGGAAACGCCAGAGAGTACACGATCTAACGAATTAAAAGTAATCAACCTCTCCAATTATACACTCTCAGAAGCAGAAAAAGAGATATTATCTAAGGGCCTGTCATTCTCTCCCAGTAAGAGCCTTGATAAATTCGAACTGCTAAAGGACATATATTTGTTTTGTAGGAAACTGCTTTTTAAGAAATATTTTGAAGGAGGAGGTGGAGCCATGGCACAGTTGGAACCCTTGGATAGACAGGTGTTTGGTGATTTAATGGACTTACTTAATGAAAACCAAGAAGAAGCACTGGTGAGTAAACGTGCACAGACGTTTAGACCGCCCTCCAAATACACTGTTCCTTTTGGCACATGCCCAGTGATTAAAATCTTTTTTGATACCATGTGGAAGGAGAAAATGGCTCTGCCTTTGATTCGGAACCAGGGATTGAACCTAAACAGGGAAGAGCTAACAGCTTTGAACCATCTTACCAATAATTCTTCCTTTCTTATTAAAGAGGCAGACAAAGGGGGAAATGTGGTCCTTTGGCCCAGAGAATTATATCTGGAAGAAGCATACAGACAATTGGGGAACTCCAGCAACTATGTTGTCTTACCAGGAAATCCTACAAGTTATTATAATGCTATATTGGAAGATGTCCTTGCCTTGGCCAGAAACACAGGTACGATCTCTAAGAAAGAATTTGAGTTTTTGTTTGTAAAGGAACCCATAGTGCCAACTTTTTATCTACTTCCCAAGATACATAAGAACCCTGTATGTCCGCCTGGCAGACCAATTGTTTCCGGGATTGGTAGTTTAACAGCACCATCATGTGAATTTATCGATTTTTTTCTCCAGCACCATGTCACTAGTTTGGATTCCTATTTGAGGGACAGTACCGACTTATTGAAAGTATTGGATGGTCTGACGGTTCCAACAGATACACTCATGGTATGTCTTGATGTTGAATCACTTTATACCAATATTACGCATAAATGGGCAGTGAGAGCAGCTAAGTATTTTTTGGAAATGGAGAACAGTCAACAGGGGGACCTACAGCAGTTTATTTTACAACTTATGGATTTTGTATTAGGCCACAACTACTTCATTTTTAACAACAAATATTACAAACAGACTTGTGGAGTAGCTATGGGCGCCAAATGCGCGCCGTCAGTAGCAAATTTGTTCTTGGGCTACTGGGAGAGAGAGGTGGTGTTTGGTCAGTCTATGGAACCATACCACCCCTATATTTTGGGGTGGTATAGGTTCATAGATGATATTTTTATGCTCTGGGGGGGACCCAGGGACCTGTGTGATCAATTTATAGAGCTCCTAAATGTTAACGAAATGAATATCATGTTGACCAAAACTGTATCGTCAACAGATGTGGACTTTTTGGACCTGAAAATCAGACTTTCCTTGGATGGACATTTGAGCACGGACCTTTTTCGCAAAGATACAGCTGTGAATGCATTATTGCATTATAATAGTGCTCATACCAGGTCTTTGAAAAATAATATACCCACTGGTCAATTTCTTAGATTACGACGGATTTGCTCTAATCAAACTGATTTTGTCACACAGGCTCATACAATGACAGAAAGGTTTCGAGAAAGAGGGTACCCCCGAAAAATCATATCCAAGGCCTATGAAAGAGCGAAATCATCGGAACGACCAATACTTCTGCACACCAAGAAACAGACGACCATGCCCATGGTAAGACTCAGTACAACCTATAATAATCAGTGGAGGGACATTTACAAAATATTGAACAGAAATTGGCCTATTTTGTGCTCAGATATGGATATTGCAAAACATATCAGCCCACACCCCTCTATAACAGCAAGAAGATGCCCTACCTTGAAGGATAAACTTTGTTCTAGTCACTACAGATCTGCAGGACAACGTTCATTGGGGAGACTTAGTGGAAGCTACCCCTGTGGTAATTGCAATATATGTGAGTATATGCGCCCCTGCATGGAAATACAGGATAGTAGGAGGCAAAATACCTACAAAATCTGGAAATACATTAATTGCAAAAGCAAAGGAGTGGTTTACGCTATTATTTGCCCCTGCAACAAAATCTATGTAGGCCAAACAAAGAATATGTTGAAAACAAGGATACAAAAACATTTTTCCAATATTAGGTTGGCTAGAAGAGATCTAGAGGAGGGGAGTAATCTCACCTCAGTGGCAGCACACTATTATTATTCTCACGGTGGCTCCTATGCAGGAACTAGAATTTGTGGGATTGAACAAATTAGTATGGGCATAAGGGGTGGGGATATATCCAGAAACCTTCTCAAACGAGAGGCTAGATGGATATATCAACTAAATTCCATGTCCCCACTTGGTATAAACGAGGAAATAGACTGGTCAGGTTTTTTTGGGCTAATTAGGATAATATGCCAATTTTACTTGTGGCAGCCCCTGTCACTCTGTCTTATTATTAAATGTATTAGCTACTACCTGTACCTTACCTTGTTTGTTTTTTCTCCCTATGTGTAGGGGATATTGTGGTGATTCTGTGTGTGGGGGGACAAAAGCGCCTTGTTTGACCTTATGCATATCAAGAGACAAACATGGAGCAATGTGCGGTTTGCCTGATGGACCCTATTTATTGCTACTGCCTCTACTCTCAGCCCCTTGCAAGGAATGACTATGGACCTTAATCTATGATTGGATGGACTATTTGGCCATGGTTTGGACTCTATGAACTCTCCTAATGGGACATTTTGGACACTCGGGGCAGACAGTGGAGGTGGATCGCTATTGGACTACATGCTTGGAATATAGTTGCTATTTTGTAGCAGGACAATCAGGATTTGCTGCACATGCTCTAATACTAGATGTTGGACTTTTTGTAGTTAACGGGCTGGAGTTCCCCTTTAATGGATACTGATACGCAAAGTACATGTGTGTTTTTTGTAAGGTCCCCTTTTGTAATATGTTCAAAATATGTAAATACTATTGGTAACGGCATTGGACAAATAGTGGGCTGCTTATCTATGTATGTATTGTTTATTAATATAGCTATAGGTCACTACTATTTGTTATGCATGCATCCTCCTCTTTTATTCCCTTTCCCTCCCCCTTCTTTCTCTCCCTTCCGGGTGGCACATTATACGATTACCTTCCGTGCGCTCCAGCGAGGTATCCAGTCTGAACAGACTGGTTCTTCCTTCTTCCGGTCTGTGACGTCGCTTCCGGTGACGTCACGGACCACGCGCACACCTTCCAACTCTTATTTAAACGCCGCATCACGGCGTGCATATACGGTTCCTCCTCTCCTTGACAAAGCGGGGTTGCGCCCGCGTAACTAGTGGGGTAGCTTTGAGGGGATCCTCCGTCTCTCCATCTGCACGCTTGCCTTTATCTACACTTGGCTAAGTATTGCTCTATTGCACACTTATCTATGCACATTGTAGGCTGCTGCACTGTCAAATCCTATTAGGAGTTATTTGCACTAAGATTCATGATTGTTTATCACATTAATGTTTATTATTTCAGGTACTGTTGCACTATATAGCACTTTGTCCACTTAGTGGACCATCTCAATATATGTTGGTTATTTATAATTGTCTCATGGTTATATATTAATTGTTATGTTTCACTGCTAGCTTCTTTCATGAGGTTGCGCACCAAATAATTTTAAAGGTATAACACTACAATACTGAACCCGGGTTCTTACAGGCAGCAGCTTCTATCCAGAAACTGCTGTCCTGTCTTTTCAATAATCATAGTATATTGATATGGCAAGCGTTATTTTTCTGCATGGAGATTTTATGGGATGTTTTATCATGGTTTTTAGAGTTATTGTCAGGTGAATCCCTTTGTGACTGATCATGTTAATAAAGATCATTTGTTAATTGTCATCATGGAGCTATGAGTGGTGCTTGTTCCAGGGCCTCTGTTCTCATTATATAGTGCTGTCGCTAAGTAGCCGCTAGCTAGCAAGCGTTCATTCTGTCTACCTGTCCTGATCTCCTCAGTTCTGGTTTATGCGCTCGGCGCTACTTTGCGCTGAGACGTTATAACGAAAGCATTGTTTGTGGCTGTCAGATCTGCACCGGCTCTGTGCGCCACAATCTCCTATTGGAGTCAGTCCTCCCCTCCACTATACTAGGGATAGCCTGTTTCCTTGTGCTAGTGTGTGTACCTCCTTCACGTCAGCTCATGCGTTGCATGCTGACTGTGGAGAATACACCACCAAGCCTTACATTATGAAAACCCCATTACCAATCCCCATTGTGGGGGGGATTCCCAGAAAGTATGACACTGTTAATTATGGTTCCTGTTCCTTTAAGAAATTTTAAGAACTTAACACTGAAACAGAAATTGAGTTTTTCTCTGAATGTGCCAGGTTCCTGGCCAATCCCGATCTCCAAGCGACTCCTGTTTCAACCTGGGCACTCCAACTAAGTTATATTTTGTTTAAAGGGGAATTATTCCAGTGGGCATTTGATGTTCTCAATCATTCCGATTTGAAAGAGAGACCGCTGGAATTTCTAGCGTTTGTGATCTATAACTGGTTGCGCATAGATCCATTGCCTTTTCCTCTTAATGAACTCCTGGCAGCAGGCCAATCAGCTTCTCCTTCAATTGCTTGCAAAAATGTTCAGCAAGCAGAAAGTGTTACTGATAATTTTCCTGCAGCCTTGAATAAATCACCAAAAACAGCAGGGTCTAAGGCAAAACGCAAACGTTCTAAGAAACGTGTCCGATCTGCAGAGTCGTTATCCTTAGCGACTGAGACCTATGATGAGATTCTGCCATTAACAGATAATGAAATGCAATTGTCTTTCAGGGGAGTTAAATGGACTTATGAAACTACTAATGAACTTTCCTCCCTGGCTAGGGAAAATAAAGATTTTTGTTTAAAAGAATTATCTGAGTATGATTATGAGGAGATATTACAGAGTATTGAACAAATCAACTTATTTGTGAAGCAAGGAAAGTTTGCATACACTACAGTTCAGCACTTGCTACAGGTATTGGAGATTCTTAGGAATAAGGAATCTGCCAATCACCTGCTAATTAACCCAATATATGTCCCTGCTACAATCATATCTGCAAACCATGATCTGCCTGTTAAGTATGCTTGGAATCCTCCATTTGAGAAAGGAGAGATGGAAGCTCTGGTCAATGAATGGAAGAATGATTCAAGTTCATTTTGTCAATTTTACAGTGCAAAAAGTGAATTCGTATTGAATGCATGCAATAAGTCTGCCTATAACCTAATAAAAACTGGTGTGTGTGGGTATGACTTTGTGGCTCCATTGATTGATGTGTGGGAACTGATTTTGGATGATTTTTATGTGACTCCGAATTCGCAAATTTGGCGTTCTGACCCGCCTGCTTCAGCACCTTTGGCTGATTCAGCAGGTGATTCGGAGCTCTTTTTGTGTGAAATTGAAGTTCCTGCAATTCCACCCTGTACCATGGATAACTCAGTGTTACTTACCAGTAAAACAGAAGCCACTGATACATTCTTAACCTTGCCCTGCACAAATTTCTCAGTAGAGTATCCAGAGGTCCTGCTGACTTCCGAGTCCAGCCTAGCCAGTACTCATGACTCTTTGTTCAGTGAAACAGACACCAGAAAAATCTTGCCTGCCTCTGCAAACACTTCTGCAGAAATTACCTGTGTTAATAAAGTTCAACTCCTGTCTGATCCAGCAGATGCCAATAGATGCACTACATCAGTTTCCGAGTCCCAGCAATCCTGTCTAGAAACCTCAGAACCCCAGCATCTGAATTTTCCAATTTTACAAATGAATGGTGATTCAGATGAGCAAACATTGTGTCTTGATCTTCCTGTTTCTACACCTTGCTCTAGTTTCGTGAATAGCTCAGAGCATCTGCTATGTGAACCTGAAATCGCAGAATTATTACCTTGTTCAGAAAATGTTCCAGTAAATTTGCCCTGTACCATGAATTGTGCAGTAGATCTCTCTAATGAAACTCAGGTCACAGAATCATTATGCTGTCCAGCACGTGCTTCCATGGTTTTGCCCTGCAATATGGACTGTTCAGTGATCCTGTCCAGTGAAGCTGTGGTCGCAGAGTCTTATGCTTCACCCAGTACTTTGGATACTTCAAACCCTCTAGCAGAGGAGTCTGAGGCACTGCTTACCTCAGTTGGTGTTGCAGTAATATTCACTTGTCTAGCAGCTGTTTTGGAATTACAGTCTGCTCTAATAAAACTTGATGAATTTCTGCCCAGCAAAGCAGAAGCCATTGAAATATTGTCCTCGTCAGCAAGTGTGTTAGATACCTTGCCCTGTACACAGTCTGATTTAACCAATGTTGTCGAGTCCCTCTCCAGTGTTGTAACAGCCGAGGAACTCCAGCCCTGTCCTCTGAATGTTTCAGAAGTCTTGCCCTGTAACATGGATAATTCTGATTCTCTGGTCAAAATAATAGAAATCTCAGAATGTCAGTCCGGTCTGATGAGTGTTCCTGAAACCCAGCCCTGTATCCTGAAAGATTCTGGTTCTCTGGCCGCTGTGGCAGAGGTTCCAGAGTCCCCTTTCTGTCCAGGGAATTCCTCAGTTTTGCCTAATCCAGTGGGGGCTGCTGCAATACTGACTTGTTCTGCAGCGCCTCATGAGCTCCAATCCAGTGTATTAGATGAGTCTCTGTCCAGTCCAGAGGTAGTTGTGGAGTCCCTATCTGGTTCAGTGCATACATCAGAAGATTTGTCCTGTCTTGTTAGTGCCCCTGAATCTGATTTGTTACTGACTTTGCTGGAATCAGCGACATCTAAGTCTGATCCTGCATTCTCGTGTAAAAGTCCAGTAGTTGCGAAGTCTAGTCATGATGATTTTTTTTTGGCCAGTCCTGGTTTCGGTCCTATCTTGGCTGACCCTGAAGTTCACAGTTCCTTGACATGCCCAGAAGTTTCTCTTGTACCAGTGTGCCCAGATGTGCTTTGTGTGCCAGAATGCCCAAGTGTGTCTAAGGTGTTAGCGTACTCAGATGCTTCCTTAGGGGAGACATGTTCTGATGTTGCCAGTCTGCCTGCATGCCCAGAGATGGTTCTGGTCCCTGAAAGCCCTGATCTTGAGGTTTGTCCTTGTAACCCTGACTCGGGAATTGCCATAGGTTCCATGGGGATTCTGGATAGTTCTCCATGTGAGCCTAAAGGGCGTTCTGACCTTTTGGGATCTCTTTGGAGCTTTAAAGTGTTCTGGGAGATCTCTGAGGAAGCTTGTCCTGGTACCTTGGACTGGTTCAACAGTGGGTTTTGTGTTGGTAAAGACAGTTCCGGTGGGCATTGCAAAATCTTTGGCATTTTTGGACGGTCCCTGGAAGGCAGTGGGTATCGCTCAGAGAGCTTCGGGGGGCTTTCTTCTGGAAATCATGGTTCTGATGGGTGTCACACTGAGACTTGTAGTACTGATGGGCATGGTTCTGTAGGTTTTGGTTCTGATGGGTCCAGTCTTGTGATGACTGATTCTGGAATTTGGTCTTGCCGGGCTGTCCCGGTCATCATGAATTATCAGTCAGACTGTTTTGTTGGGAATTTCAGTTTTGAAAAGCGTCTGGAATCCGCTTTTAAGGGCGGGGGTACTGTAATGATCGCTGCTGCAGCAGGTGTTGCTGGAAGTAGTAGTGCTGCAGCTCAGGCAGCTCTGATCTCTTTCCATGCAAGCTGCATAGCTATGTCTGCCTTTCCCTGCGGTCAGCTTGTGACTGATTATCATTCACCTGTGTGGGAATCTGCATGTCTTCTCCTATTGGATGACCTCAGTATAAAGATCTGCTTCCTGCAGGACTCCTCGGGTTTTCATAGCTTCAGTTTAAGCCTGTCTTGCTGTTGCTTCAGCCCCTGATCGTGTTTCTTGTTCTAAAGATACTTTGCTGGTTTTGCATCATATATTGGTTCATTGCCCATATATATGCATACCAGCACGTTTATTATTTTCCTTGTATTCGTGTTACGTTGATACATCAGTGTCGCTGATGTATACGTACACGAACTGTTTATATCCTGTGTGCAGTTAGTCAGCTTCCAGCACGTTTTGGTAGTTTGCGCGTATCGTGAGCACCCGTGCTGAGCTAGTATCCTGCTCCTGGTCCTGTTCGTGGATTGCGTTCATCTCTGCGAGGAGATAACGAATCCTTCTGAATCCTGTCCTGTTACCGTTTTTGGATTGCGTTCATCTCTGCGAAGAGATAACGAATCCTTCTGAATCCTGTTCTGTTACTGTTTGTGGATTGCGTTCATCTCTGCGAAGAGATAACGAATCCTTCTGAATCCTGTTCTGTTACCGTTTGTGGATTGCGTTCATCTCTGCGAAGAGATAGCGAATCCTTCTGAGTCCTGTTCCCTGTATTACTCCAGTCCTAGTCAGCGTTCCTGCTTATGTCATATATCGGTTCATTGCCGATATATACATATGTTAGTCAGACGTTACAAATAGTTTCATTGATAGCTGTAATTGTAATACGCTAGGAAAACATACTTATTGTATATTTGTCTGTGTTACGTTCATCTATCTTGATCCTGTTATTTCCTGACTATCCTGTCCTGTCTTTGTGAGGCACGCCATCGCTGCAATCGCATTGGCTGCCTCATTCCAGTCTGTCTTGTTTTGGACGCTTGCTTTTGCTAAGTAGCCGCTAGCTAGCAAGCGTTCATTCTGTCTACCTGTCCTGATCTCCTCAGTTCTGGTTTATGCGCTCAGCGCTACTTTGCGCTGAGACGTTATAACGAAAGCATTGTTTGTGGCTGTCAGATCTGCACCGGCTCTGTGCGCCACAATCTCCTATTGGAGTCAGTCCTCCCCTCCACTATACTAGGGATAGCCTGTTTCCTTGTGCTAGTGTGTGTACCTCATTCACGTCAGCTCATGCGTTGCATGCTGACTGTGGAGAATACACCACCAAGCCTTACAGTTCCCTTTAAAGGGTAAAGACACCTATAACATAAATGTGGTAAATAAACTCAACCCTAAGGTCTGGGACCCACTAGAGCACTTTTGGCAGCATTTTTGATCGCCGTCAATTCCAAAAAGTGCTTTGCCAATGAAAGTGTTTGGAGTGGGACCCACAGGAGCAATTACAATTAGGGCAAATCAAGGGTCCTGCAGCATTGTGGGAGCGATTGCGCTCCATTACAAAGTATATGAGCACGGCTTTCACTTTTTCAAAAGTGATTTTTCTCTGATTTGGGGTCGATTGAGTTATTTACAAAAAGTTTATTATACTTATTGAGTGTTTCAATGTCCATATTCTGCCTGTAGCCCCACCATCTAGCAGAATAGGTGACAGGCGCTTCTCGAATTTGAGATAGAGAAGCAGTTATGACCTCTTGTGCTAGTGAGTGGGGCTACTGGTGAAAGCCAGACATTGAGACACCCTATAAGTATAATAAAGTTTATGGAGTATCACTGCACAAAGAGCTTCTGTGATTACAAAGTGCAGCAGTGATCCCTAGTTGGTCCCAGGACTCAAATCCTGTGACCAACATTACTTTTATGCAAGGTTTGCATCAGAAGATGGGGTCACATGGGAAACTGTGCGCATGGGACTCATGTGAAATACACTTAAATAGTGTATACTGAAATCAGAACAATTTTTAATAAGTATAATCTTTAGATAGAAGAAGCCTTGACCCTATGGAAACCATTAATTTGTCTGACGTACGTTTCTCGGTCCAAACTCCACAGAAGCTCAGCATGAGATGAATAACCATGTAGCAAAAAGTACCCATGGTAATATCATTTGGACAGAGCATATGACTAATTCTAAACCTCCTGGTACGATAATCCAATCCTGTATTGCATTACTTACATTGTGGATTGGTTTCCACATCTATAACGGAAGTTCCTTGAGACTGGGTGATACATGTGGAACACGCAGCATGTGGTATCCATACTTG
The DNA here is from genome assembly GCF_040937935.1 of Hyperolius riggenbachi. Taxonomy (NCBI): domain Eukaryota; kingdom Metazoa; phylum Chordata; class Amphibia; order Anura; family Hyperoliidae; genus Hyperolius; species Hyperolius riggenbachi. Next base: position 177,980,234 of record NC_090656.1, on the reverse strand, counting down.
TATTACTGGTGGCCATTCGTGCACGTTAAGCTTTTTGATATTACAACTTACATCAAAACGCAGTAACCAAAATCAAAGCTACATGGCGGAGGGCTGATCATTCTTAAACTGAAATCCAAAACAATTGTGAATAACTATTTCAGACAAAAGAAATATTAATGTGTGGTGTATGTACATAGCATAACCTCCCCGGCAGTAAGCCGCCGGGTGCTCAATGCAGAGTTTAGCGCGCAGCGAGCGATTTTACTCACCTCCTGAGGGATCCAGACTTCAGTAGCCATTCTCCTTCCTGTCCTCCTAGGCTCTGACTCACTCTTATGAGATCGCCATCAGTGATCTCACTACAGAGTTACAGCGCCACCCAGAGGACAAATTGCAACACTGGAGCCCAGGGAGGTGAGTGAGTGCTAAGGTATGACTTTTTCCTGATTTTAGGGTCTGAAATGTGCTAAAAAGACCCTAAAATCCGGAAATCATACCGCCGCCAGGGAGGTTAATATGATGTATTTTTCACCTGTATGAATTGCATTTGCATGGATGCATTTTATCAGTTAGAGGCCGACTATCATTGCTTTTTCCTTTAGGTCTGCCTGAAGGCCTGTGTGGAGCAATATCCCAAGTGATCAGAAATAGGACAATGGTCACCACAAGCATGGTGTCCAGAATACACCTGGGGAAACAGGTTTCTTCCACATCTGATTCTATATTCCTGCTAATTTCTGTCCATGGACTGGCTGTTGTAAAGACACTGGACACCATGGTGTAGCCCGCAAATTACTCTTCTATTGCCACAGCAAAGGTGCCCATACACTATAAGATTTTCCCTGGCAGATTCAATCACTGTGATCAAATTTACCAAA